>NC_029772.3:63552843-63556337 GCF_000817695.3 Arachis duranensis | reverse complement strand
TTTTGGTTCTTCTGTGAACCCCTGCTGCAATTTAATTTCATTTCCTGTTTGAATTCTAGTTACTTCCAATTCATCTTCTGCTTTATTAATTGTTGCAATTTAATTTCCCTCGTTTGAATTCTGAAATCCCAATCCTCAAATCCCTTTTTCATTCAAGCAATTTATATTTCTTGCACTTTAAGTTACTACAATTTACATTTCTTGCACTTTAAGTTTTAGTCATTTAATTTCTTGTTCTTTAAGATTCAGCATCTTTTACTTTCCTACTCTTTAATTTACTGCAATTCTCCCCTCTCCCTTTACATTCCAAGCAATTTAGTTTCTGTTAATGATAAACTACTCAACCAATACTTGATTCGCTTGACTAAATCAACCACTAAACTAAAATTTCTCAATCCTTCAATCCCTGTGGGATCGACCTCACTCCTGTGAGTTTTATTACTTGATGCGACCCGGTACACTTGCCGGTGAGTTTTGTGTTGGATCGTTTTCCACCCATCAAGTTTTTGGCGTCGTTGCCGGGGATTGAAATAGATTGACAATGATTAAGTGAAGTGGAGATCTAGATCAAGCACTTTTTCTTTTCAGTTTCTTTAACTTTTGACTAACACACTAACTGCTTGAAAATTAGCCTCTATCAACTCACTAACTGTTTGAGAGTTTGTCTCAACTAACTGCACTCAATTCTCAAAAGTGCTGCTGTTTGTTCCTCCTGATTGTTTGCATGCTACAAGAAAGTAGGGAAGTCAGAGAAAAGACTATCATTGGAAAAGAAGTCTCTACATATGAAGAATAGCATGACGTGAAGCCATCACTCATTACACTAATCAAGAACAATTGTTCCTATGACGGAAATCCATTGGAGGATCCTCAACAGTACATATCCACTTTTCTGAGGACTTGTGGTGCTGTCAAAACTGATGGTCTAGATCATGACACTTATAAGATCTTGTTATTCCCTTTCTCATTAAGGGGTGAAGTTGCACAATGGCATGAAACTTTTCCCCAAGGAAGTATCACTAGTTGGGACGATTTGGTCACCAAATTTCTGGCCAAATTCTCCTCATCCCGACAGATCATTAAGCTGAAAGAGGGGGAATATCCATTCACACAAGGAGAAGAAGAACCACTATTCAAGGCATGGGAAAGATACAAGAAAGCAACTGATAAAGTGGGTTTCCGAGCTTTCTATGAAGGATTAACCCCAGAAACAAGAAAAGCAGTAGACTACTTCTCAGATGGCCTACTCAAAGCAACAACAACTACCCAAGGAATTGCAAATTTCAATGACAAAGGAGTCAACAACCAACACTCATCTGAGAAACCACAGAATGCAATCTCAGAAAAAGAAGTAACGAATCTTGAAGGAGTGAATGCATTCATGAACCTGAACAAACAAATGCACCATTAAACACAATAACACATGGAGCTGAGAAATAGAAAAGTTGATTGCCTGCAGTCTGCTGCAGTGAATGCCCAATTTCCACCATGGAGACCTCATTCTTATCTGAGAATGAGGGAGTCTCAACATCAAGAACAAGGAAGTTTCAACCAGGGCAAATCCATGACCACAAACAACCAACATCACTCACCCACTAATACCAATCAGAGCCAATACTCACAACATAGACACTTCCAGACTCATTCCAACTGGAGAAGGGCCGAGTACCAAAATCACGAACCAAGGGACTTCAATTATAACAACCCCAACTTCACAAACCAACAAAAACACCATTATAGTAACAACAACCACTACATGCCACCACAACACCCACCCTTCCAACCTTTAACATCCCACAACCAACCAATCTCACAAGACTCTCAGAGGATCACAAACTTGGAGATCTTAATGGAGAGAATGATGAAACACCAAGAGGAGATAACAAAGAACCAAGAGATTTCAATCAGAAGAATTGAGGGGCAGATAGCTCAGCTGGTGAAGCACTTTGCAGAAATGGGTGAGAAGAGGGTAAATACTCTCCCCAGAGCCATTGAAGACAAACCAACTAACAACGAAGATGCTGCAAAGAAGGAAGGATGGAAAAGGATCATAGAGGAAAGTAAGAAAACCCTGAATAAAGAAAGCACCAGCCAAGAAAAACACAACAAGGAATTCTTACAAGGAGAGACAGAGGATAGAATTTAAGAAAAGCAGAAAATCCCCACTGGAAAATTTTCACTAGGGGATAGAGTAATGATAAACAGTCAAACCATGAAGGTGTCCCCACAACTGTCTGATCACTACATTGTGACTAAAATCCTTCCACGGGAATTCATAGAGGTCATCAAAGAGGAAACCGGAAGGAAGTTCACCGTGAAGAAAGACAAGCTAAGGCACTGTGATTTTCAATCTTCATGATCAGCAAAATGGAGGATGTCAAGCTAGTGACAATAAAAGAGCGCTTGTTGGGAGGCAACCCAACCTGAGGTAGTTTTCTTTTCATAGCTTTTCAATAAAAATGTTGAATAATTGGTATGGATTGCAAAGAGCTAAGTTTGGTGTTGCACACCAAAACAATTTAAGGGAGAATGAAAGATTCTAAGTTTGGTGTTCCACCAAAATCTCATTTAAAAGAACATTCTCATTTCCTGCATAATGCTAGCTCCAAGCAATCAGACAAATTATTCAACTATTTAACTGCTTCTTAGCTCTAATTCCATAACCTTTAGCAAGGACACAAGGTTTCATATATGGTCGATTTGTTGCATCAGAGGCTGTGGCAAACAATTAAGCTTGGTGTTCACACACCAACATAAATCCAAGAGCCACACTCAATTTATGCATACTAACCATGCAATTAAGGGCTTGAGAAGCAAGCAACTTTGAGAATTATGCAGGACATGAGTCAACAATTGAAGATATTGTGCATCTTAACTCAAAGAAAACACAACAGAAGGAAAAATCAAAGGACTGCAACTTCAAAGGTTGTATCTAAACTTAATCCTTGCTGCTGTGAATTGTTTTGAACATGGAAACCATTATATATCCTGCTAAAGTGTTTATCTAGTTGCAAGTGAAGTTATTTGATTAAGTATGTTAATCTGCATTTTGCTTGTCATCCATTACCGAGCTGAATTTTGTTTTGTTTCCCATATGCTTGAATAAAAGAGAATTGTTTGAATTGGAAAGTAAATATCCAATGTTGCATGAGTTAGAATGGAAGTTAATGGTGGTGTATGTGTTTGATTAAATGCATAACTCATGAAATAATTACTGCATAGTATCATTTTCATTGAAGTGTGAGCTAGCTTGCTGTTATAAAGGTTCCTATCAATAAAAAAAAACCCTTGAGAACAAAAGAAAATAAAACAGAAAGAAAAGGAAGAAGAAAAAGTCAATGTGGCAAGAAAAACAAAGAATAAAGGCTGGACACCAATAGTTTGGACCCTAGGACACATGCCTGTGGTGTTCTTGTACTAGGATATGCTTGGATAAGTAAATTCTGAGGGGTATTTCAAAACCCGGACACTTAGATCAACTGATTTGGGATGGC
>NC_029772.3:63551742-63552566 GCF_000817695.3 Arachis duranensis | reverse complement strand
TCATCATATACCCATTTTTCAAGCTAATTTCACTTGTTTTATTAGTCTTTATGCACTTTCTTGCATCCTAAGTAAGTGATTTGGAATGAAAATGCATAACTTCTTTAAATCAAGCAACTACCATTAAATTGATGCTAACTCATGAGGTTTGAGCTAAATTTAATTGATTTTTAATTGATTTATAAGCCTTGTGAATTTAGTGATACTTTGATTGGTTGTTTTGATTATTTGAAGGTGGAGAAAAGGAGGAAAAAGGAAGCGTGGCTTAAGAAAGCGTGACTCAAGAAATAAGAAACGTGGCGCATGGAAGGGAGGAAGCAAACATTGCCCTCTACAAGGGCACACTGCCCTCCAGGAGGGCAACATAATGAAACAAGCTTTGAGAAGCAACACTGCCCTGCCCATAACAAGGGCAGAGCACAATTTGATGCCAAGGATCAAGGAGAGCAAAAACTCTGCCCTGCCCTCCTCAAGAGCAATATCGGGCTCCAATCAAGAATAATTCAAAGGAAATTGCTTCCTAGTGCTTCCTATGGGTTTCGAACCCAAGGACAAGGAGGGAAGGAGTAGCGTTCAAACAAGAAGAAAACAAGCTTGCTTTCATTCTCCATGAATCGAACACGGCACCATGAGGAAGTAAGGAACTAGGCGTGACTTTGGTGCCAAGAAAACCAAGGAAAAGAAGCAGCGTGCACCTCCACCAAGTTTCGAACTTGAAACTTCACTTTTGGAAACATTGCCCTGCCCTCCGCGAGGGCAGGGCAGCATTTTGTGGTGCACAGCCAGCGCACCAGATTGGCACGCACCAAGGACTCTCGGCAGCA
>NC_029772.3:63529088-63551125 GCF_000817695.3 Arachis duranensis | reverse complement strand
AATTCTGAAATCCCAATCCTCAAATCCCTTTTTCATTCAAGCAATTTATATTTCATGCACTTTAAGTTACTGCAATTTACATTTCTTGCACTTTAAGTTTCAGTCATTTAATTTCTTGTTCTTTAAGATTCAGCATCTTTTACTTTCCTGCTCTTTAATTTACTGCAATTCTCCCCTCTCCCTTTACATTCCAAGCAATTTAGTTTCTGTTAATGATAAACCACTCAACCAATACTTGATTCGCTTGACTAAATCAACCACTAAACTAAAATTGCTCAATCATTCAATCCCTGTGGGATCGACCTCACTCCTGTGAGTTTTATTACTTGATGCGACCCGGTACACTTGCCAGTGAGTTTTGTGTTGGATCGTTTTCCACACATCAGAGGTCAGGCTTGACAGCTTTACGGTTCCTTCATTTCTTCATGAGTTCTCCCACTTTGCATGCTTTTCTCCTCACTTCTTCCATCCAATACTTGCCTTATGAACCTGAAATCACTTAACAAACATATCAAGGCATTGAATGGAATTAAAGTGAGTTAAATTTAGCTATTTTATGGCCTAAAAAGCATGTTTTCACACTTAAGCACAAATCTAGGGAGAATTACAGAACCATGCTATTTCATTGAATAAATGTGAGAAAAGGTAATAAAATCCCCCAAATCAAGCACAAGATAAACCACAAAATCGGGGTTTATCAAATCTTCCCACACTTAAACCAAGCATGTCCTCATGCTAAGAATAAAGAAGGACAAGAAAAGGGTATGAACATTTATTCAATGCAAAGAAACTATATGCACCTATCTATATGAATGCAACTAAATGCAATATGACTCTATCTACTTGGTTAAAAGTAAATCAATACCTAAGAGCATGTATGAACAAGTTGGGCTAAGATCATATGATGATTCATGAATTCTACCAATTCAAATATCAAAAATGAAGTTCAACTAGACTTGCAAGAAGAAAGTTCATGAAAGTCGGAACAAGGAATTGAGCATCGAACCCTCACCGGAAGTATATCTGCTTTAGTCGCTCTAGTGTATAGGGTTGATCCACTCAATTCTCTTCTAATCATGCTTTCCAAGATTTACTTTTCTTCTAACAATCAACAATTATTCAATGCATGCATACATTTATCATGAGGACTTATTCATAGGTTGTAATGGGGCTAGGGTAAAGGTAGGATGTATATGGTCAAGTGAGCTTGGAATTTGAATCTTTGATTAACCTAAGCTCTCACCAAACACATATAACAACCTATACAATTTTAATACAATGCCTAGCTACCCATGATTCCCACTTTTTCTTTTTTTCACATACTCATGCATTCTCTTTAATACACATTCCATATGCATTGATTTGTGTGTGTGTTTCATTTTTTTAGTATATACAAACGTATCAATGCATATGGTTTTACATATAGTGCATGAATATGTACCCAATTCCCAAAATCTTCAACAAAAATACAAAAACATACTTTTCTCTCAACCAATGTCTCAAGTTTCCCATACTCAAATGATACACACCCTCACTAGCCTAAGCTAATCAAAGATCCAAATTAAGGACATTTATTATTTTTCACTTAAGGGTATTGATGTGCTAACATTAAGAACAAAAGGGATTAAATAGGCTCAAATTTGGCTAACAATGGTTGATGAAAGGTAGGCTATTTGGGTAAGTGAGCTAAATAAAATATGGCCTCACTCATATAAATACATGTATACATGGAATAATGGACATAAAGAATCAAACAAATCAAAGATTACAATCATAGAAAGAGAATAATGCACACAAGAATGGAAATAAGTGGTTATAAGATGTAACTACACAATTTGGCTCGAAACTCACATGCTTGTGTTCTTAGCTCAAAAACCATGTTCCAAAATACATTCTTCAAGCAAGTTCAACAGAAAAAATTTTTTCAAATTGGTAGGGTGCCCTAAAACAATTTTTCTTGGAAAAGAAATTATCACCCTAACCAGGTAGTCCTAAAATAAAAAGAAGTGGTAAAATATGTACAAATTCTAACTAACATGCAACCTATCATGCAATGCAACAACTAACTAGAAAAGAAAATCAAGAAAATGGTGTTGAAAGAGAGAAATTGTTACCCATGGAGATCGGTCGGACGACCTCCCCACACTTAGAAATTTGCACTGTCCTCGGTGCATGCAAAGAAGAGCAAGGTGGACGGGTTGCTACAACTTGTTGAGCTTCTTCAAAAGGTTGTGCTGGTGAACTTATTTGTTGCTCCATTAGAAGCTTTTCCATTTCGTTCCTTCTTGGTGGCCAACCTAAAAGGAAAGAGAAAGAATGATAATTAAGCCTATAACAAAGATATGAAGCAAATATAACATAAACAGGGGCTAATGCCAAATAAGAGTAAGGTTCTCAACTATATGGTAGCTACAACATATAAGTGAGAAGGCAAGATAAGCTAAGGCATATTAACTAACACTTGATGCAAGAGTAAAGTCAAAGCATAGGTACATGACATGAAGAGCATGTTACATCAAGCTTAATCAACAATTGACACAAACAAGATTAGTGATAATCATGAAAGCATTTGGTCCCATCCTAACTCAATGATGATGAGGTACAAAAACAAGGGATCATGAGTCAGGAAGGACTAAAGCACTAATCTTGTGTGTAGAGCAAATATTACAATTAATGCCAAACAAGTCACAAAGCACCAAGATTAACCAAGAAATGATCAACAATTGAACATAAGAATCCAACACCATTATTAAAATAAGAAACTTAGAAAGTAAAAGGGAAAATAAGTTACAAAAATAAAATTAATATGCAATGAATGAAAAGAAGCAAATGCAATAAAAAAGGATGGAAGAAAAAAAAATTTTAATTATATATTTTTTTAATTTTTATTTTATTTTATTTTAAAAATTTTTTTAAAAGAAAAAAAGAACTTTTCAAGAGAGGAAGAAGAAGAAAAAGAAAAAAATAGAAAGAAAGAAGAAGAAAAGAAGAAAGAAGGAGAAAACAGAAAGGAGAAAAACAGGGTGCAAATCTGCGCGCACACGCCATGCATGCTTATGCGCGGATGCAGCAGGGACAATCCGCGCGCGCGCGCCATGCATGCTTATGCACGGATCGCCTGGCACAAAGTAGGCATAAGTGGGCACAACTCTCGGGTTTTAGTACTAGGAGTTGTGAAACCACATCGGCGCGCGCGCATAGCGTGCTTGCGGGCCGATGCCCACTTTTCTTTTTCTTTTTTTTTAAAACACAAAAACAGAATCTAACCCTCTCCTAACCTATAAACATTCTAAAGCAACCAAAATTCAAATTTAACAACATATCTTTTTTGTTTTTGAAAATTTTTCAAACATACTAAAAATAAAACTTATACTACAAGTAAAATGCAATCTAACAAAAACTATTCTACCCAAAGTATGAATGAAACAAACAACCTATCAACAAAAGCAAGATGCATAAGAGTATAGAAAATAAGAAAACTACGTACAATGGCAACTCAATTCACTCATTGATTATATATACAAGAGAATGGAAAGAGTTTACCATGGTGGGGTGTCTCCCACCTAGCACTTTTAGTTTAAGTCCTTAAGTTGGACATTTGGGAAGCTCCTTATCATGGCGGCTTATGCTTGAACTCATCTTGAAACTTCCACTAATGCTTGGACTTTAAGTAAGCTCCAAAATTCAAAATCAATGGCACCAAGCTTTGATGAAGTTCCACACAAGCTAAGGGCTTCCAAAATTAGTCTTCATATATTCTCGGATCCCAAATCTTGTTTCCACACCCATCTTTAAGTTGATCATCATAATTTCACTTGGGTGGTTTAGCCTTGGAATTCTCAAAGAAGCCTCCAAACAACTTCCTAGACCCATACAATTTAGCTCCACACCAAAGCTTGCAATCAAACTTTGAGCATGCAACCATAATGAACCTATAATGATGTTTCCAACCACTACATGACTCTTTCTTACTCCTCAATCCACAAAGAGCTCTAAGTTGACCAGCATTTTCAAGCAAACCATATTCAAGTGGGATAATAAAGCTTAGGGATAAGAGTTTTACCCACTTGAATGTTGCATTGGATGGTGAGTTAGGAAGGGATGTCTCCAATGGTCTTGCAAGTTCCACTCCCTTGTGCTCTTCTTTGATTATCTCCACCTCTTCACAAGATTCTTCAATTTCAACCTCTTCCTCTTGGTAGCTTCCTTCCAATTCAATCTCTTCTTCATTGCTTACCAATGGCATGGGAGGTTGTGCATCTTCTTCCTTGATCTCGATTTCAAGCCCAATGGGAGAGGATTCAATTGTAGTTAAGAAATTCTCAATGATTGAATCCATCCTTTGATCAACCTCTTCTAATCTTTTATCAGTCATACTATGCCTTGGAGATTAAGCATTATCCTTTTCAACATCATTTTCAAGTTCAATGGAAGAAAGTTCAACAACTTCCACAAGATCATCAATAATATCACTTGGTGTGGAAGTGTTCTCAAGCTTGAAATACACCTCTTGTTTAACCTTGCCTAGGCTTTCAACCACTTCTTCTTCTTCAACAATCTACATCCCTTCCACTTGTTGCACAACACATTCTATGCTCCGCTCTTTGGTTGATTCTCCACTTTCATCCGTGGAGGTGCTTTGTCTATGGTATGAATCTCATGCATCCAAATTGGCTTTAATTTTGGCAAGGTTAGCCTCAATAGCTTCATAATTCTTTTGGGCTTCCACTTTCTCCTTTTGACGGATGATTGCTTGAAGCCGATCCATTACTTTCTTGAAGCGATCCATTGGCTCCTGTTCCACTTGGCTAGTATAAGTAGGATCATATTGCTTTTGGATTGATGGATATGGGTGTTCTTCCATAGAGGGTTATAGTGGAAAGGGAAATTCATTTTGTGGTTGAAAGTTATCATATATGGGAGGTGATTCTTCTTGGTAATAGTATGGAGGTGGTGGTTCTTGAGGGTATTGGTGGTGGAATTGGGATGGTTCTACATATGGTTCATATGGCTCATAAGGTGGTTGGTATGGTGGGTAAGGATTAGGGTCATATGGAGGTGTTTGGTGAAAAGGGGCTTGTGAGTAAAGTGGTTCAAAATTATGTTGAGGAAATGGTTCATAGGCATGTGGTAGTTGTTGTTGACAATCACAATAAGGGTCACCACATCCATTAGATTGATATGCATTAGGATGAGAGTTATACCTATAAGAATCTGGAGGTTGTTGTTGCCAAGAAGGGTGATCAATCCTTTGAGACTCCTCCCATCTTTGATTGTACTCAAATCCTTGATGTATATTGTCATTGTAGCTCCCATTTCCTACAACATAATTTGAGCCAAGCTCAAAGCCAAAATGGTGAGAATTCATAATAGCAAATAAAAACAAAAGCTAACAAAAATAAGCAACAAAGTCCTAAAGCTAACAAAAACTAAGAAATAAGCAAAAGGCAAATATATTCACATATTCACAATACCCAATAACATAACACCATTGCAACTCCCCAAAAACGGCACCATTTTGATGAATGAGAATTGCTCAATGGTCTAGAATTCCTCTCATAGAAATAAGGACTTCTTCGTTGTAAGCATAGCTCCAAACCAACAAACAATTCCCACATAAAAAATTTGGTTTTGTCACATGTACAAACCCCAAATAAGAATTAACCGAAGTATTTCAACTCCGGGTCGTCTCATAAGGAATTGCAATGAAATGCTCAATTATTGGCTATGAGGATGCAAGGGGGTTTGATTTTATATTTTTTTTTGCAAGAAGAGTAAATGGCAAGTAAAGTAAATAAACAATGAACTAACAAAAGAAATAGAAAAGTACTCTTGGCTAGACATAGGTAATTGAGATCACCATCCTTGTCTACAACCCATATATTGATAATTATGAAAGGCCAACCTATTAAGTCTACTTCGAAAAGCCTTAAGTACGTAGTGTCTACTCCTAGGCTTGAAGTATATCAAATAAGCTTGATCACATCAACCCATAAGGTCTAACCTCACTACTAATTAACCGAGTAGTAGGCTAGTGTCAATGGCTATCAAATTGATCACCAAGGGTTCTCAAATCACCAATTCATTGAGACCCAATGACTCAAGGTCACTCAATTCCCTTAGCCTATGCCAAGAGTAGAGGAAACTACTCAAAAACTAGTGAAAGCATTTTAACAAACACCTAGAGTGCAAGAAAAGTAAACATCACAAAATGCTAGAATTAGTGAAACCCATAACTATCATAAGCAAGAAATCAACAATAACAATGAAGATAAACATAGAAGAGCATGGAAACATAAAATTGCATTAAAGAAAAATATGATCCAACAATTGTTCATAGACATAAAAAAGAGCAAAACAAGAAATTAACAAGAGAAACTAAGAAGATTAAGACAACAAAACACTAAAATATCAAGAGAGTTGAAATCAAAACAAGAATTGAAAGATAAATTTGAGAGTGATTAACCTAACTTTACCCTAATTTCTATCCTAAATCTAGAGAGAGGGGAGAGCCTCTTTCTCTATAATTCTACCCTAAAATATGATGAAAAATAAACTATGACTACTTGGTTCATTCCCCCTTCAATCCTTGGTGTCAATAGCATCAGAAATGAGATGGATTGGGCCCAAAATGAGCTAGAAATCGCCCCCAACGAGTTGCCCAAAATGGACCCATGCTGCTCCATCAGCGCGAACATGTACATGGCATGCGCGCGCATCTATACGTTAGGAAATTATCACAAATTTTATATCATTTTGAAGCGCTAGATGTTAGCTTTCCAACGCAACTGAAACCACCTGATTTGGATCTCTGTAGCTCAAGTTATGATCGATTGAATGTGAAGAGGTCATGCTTGACAGCTTTTCGGTTCCTTTATTTCTTCATGAGTTCTCCCACTTTGCATGCTTTTCTCCTCACTTCTTCCATCCAATACTTGCCTTATGAACCTGAAATCACTCAACAAACATATCAAGGCATCGAATGGAATTAAAGTGAGTTAAATTTAGCTATTTTAAGGCCTAAAAAGCATGTTTTCACACTTAAGCACAAATCTAGGGAGAATTACAAAACCATGCTATTTCATTGAATAAATGTGAGAAAAGGTAATAAAATCCCCCAAATCAAGTACAAGATAAACCACAAAATTGGAATTTATTACTTAGGTTGAAGTGTGCGTGTCATTTAAGTGTGGGAAAATTTTCGAGAAACATTGGTAGAGATATAAAAATATATTGGGCATGCATTAAAAGAGAAATATTTTGGAAAATAGGTGCAAATTCATGTATCAATTTGCTTTTACCATATGCATTTGTCATAGAAAAAAGAAAAAGAAATAGAAAAGAAAAAAACAAAAGAAGAAAAAAATGAAATGAAAAAAAAAATATAACAAGATAGGACAAAAGTTATCCCAAAGAAAAAGAAAAAAAATGAATAAGAAATGCATATGTGGATTTGGATGAAAAAGATGCATGAATGTGTATAAAAAGGGAATGGAAAGTTAGGTTGCATATTTTGTGATTTGATTGATATAGGTTGAGTTGGATACCTAAACTAATCAAGGATTCAATTTTAGTCCACTTGGCCATCTCTACTCTACCTTGAACCTAACCCCATTACAACCCTAATAAGTCCTCATGATAATTGCATTCATGCATCACCTGGTTGTCGATTGTTAGATGAAAAGAAAATCCTTGAAAGCATGATTATAGGTGACTTGAGTGAATTGACCCTAAACACCGAGTGATTAGAGTGTACATACACCTAGTGAGGGTTCAATTACTCAATTCTATTTTTCCACACCTCTCTTATCATGCATTCTTGCAAGTTGCTTCATTTTGAAACTTGAATCAATTCTTTAGATTTTGATTGCATTGAATTATCTCTTTGCTTAACCCTATATGTTCATATTTTTACTTGGAAATTTGATTGTTTGTTTCCACCAACTCAATAGGATACTATAGTATAGATAGATATAGATAGTATATAGTGTACTTGCATGCATATAAATAGTTGCATTCAATAAGTTGCTACCCCTTTGATTCTTCTCCTTGTTTGGTTTATGATGACTGCGCATCATGTACCCTTTTTCTTATCTAAAAGGACCATAAAAAGAGCATAATCTCATTTATCAATGCAATTTCATGAACTAAATGATATATATTATGGTACATTACTTTAAAATGGGTTTGTGTTGAATTTCAGGTGAAAAAGAGCAACAAAAAGGGAAGAAAATAACATATGAAGCTGGGTGTGCCACTTGAAGCTATGGGTGTGGCACGCCAAGCCAACATTCCAGCAAAGAAGGTTGAAGAATTTCACATGGGCGTGCCACTTGGAGCTCTGGGCGTCGCACGCCAAGTTGTGAAGCCAAGTCTCAAAGAGGGCGTGCCACTTGGTGCTATGGGCGTGGCACGCCAAGTTTGTGAAGCCAAGATGTCAAAGAGGGTGTGCCACTTGGTATTTTGGGTATGGCACATCAGGATTAAGTTCCAGAGGAGTGATTTTGAGCCCCACTATGGGCGTGGCACGCCAAGAAGTGGGCGTGGCACACCGGGGCATATGCCAGCCTGACCTTTTCTCATTCAAATGAAGATATCTTGAGTTGCACAACTCCAAATGGGGTCATTCCAGTGCCATTAGAAAGTAGATATCTAGGGCTTTCCACCCATATATAACACATTATGATGGACACTAGAATTGATGAAGATATTGACCCCGAAATTATAGGGAGCAAAAGACGTCACTACAGAGTTACCAGACTGACCTCTTCTTTTTCAAAGGGACATAACTTGAGTATTAGAGGTTTAAATGTTGTGATCTTGGTGGCGTTGGAAAGCTGACATTAGGAGCTTTCCAACGATATATAATACTTTAGGGAGAGCGTTAAAACTGAAGGTGAAAAAGGTCATTATTTCAGCGTTGCAAAACCTGGGCGTGCCACTTGGTATCGAAGGCGTGGCACGCCAGCTCTATTCTTATAATAGGCGTGGCACGCCAGTACAAATGGCTAGAGAGGAGATTTTGGTGCATCATTTAAGGCGTGGCATGCCAGTTTTGAGCATGGCACGCCAGTTTCACAACATATAGGGCGTGGCACGCCAGAAGTAGGTGTGGCACGCCGGGCTACTAGTCAGACTGACCTAGTTACCTTCAAATGGGCATAACTTGAGCTATAAAGGTCCAAATGAGTTGATTTTAAAGGCGTTGGAAAGCTGACATTCAGGGCTTTCCAACGATATATAATAATTCATAGTGGACATTCATTTTGAGGCCCAATCAACTCCATACTTTCAACATTGCAAAGTGGGTCATACTCCAAAGGGCAAAATCAAGTGGGAGTGGCACTTGGAACCACACGCCAACTTCTTTCTGCAGCCCCCAACCTTCAACCAAGCCCACTCAAACTCTCATTCAAGGCACACTTATCAATCAATCAAGGCCACAAGAAGAGTCTAGAATAGTTCATTTTCATTTCATTGTAATTTGCTTTTAATTTCATTTAAGTTTGTAATTTAGGAGAGCATATATAAGGGCCTTAGTTTCATAGAATTACTCATGCTGGATGGGGGGGAAGTCTTCGGACCCTCTCTGTTCACCATCAGCTTCCTTTCTTTTCTTTCTTACTTTTGTAAATATCTTTTAGCTATGAGTCACTAACTCTTTCCATTGGGAAAGAGAGCTATATTGTTTTTCAATTGATTGATTGTTTTTATTCTTCTTCTTCTCTTCATCTTCTTTTGATTTGCTAGAAGGAATTTCGTTCTTAATGCTTAGTGTTCAATTATCTTGGGAAAGAGATTGAATGCAATTGGGTTTCATGGGAACCTTGGGAAAGGAAACATGAAACCATGCTTGAAATCCCTTCTCACACTTGAGTAGAATCTGGGTTTTGGTGATGGGATACGTGACATATAATCCCCCCTCTACCTGGACCTATGAGGGTGTGTGGTATAATCAGGGACCAAGCATATCTCTCTTCATGAGAAATTAGACCAAGGAATTGGCTATTGATCAAGATCTGAGAGATTGAGTCACCAAGGGATTAGGGCTCAATCAATCATAATTGCCAAGAGGTCAATGAGTTGCATAATTGAAGATGAGATGAAATCAATTAATCCGGAGAATGCAATATCTCTTGATCCCAGTGTTTATTTTATCTTTCTTTCTTTTATTTATTTTGTGGTTATTTACATTTTCTGCACTTTACATTTCCAGCACATTACTTTCTTGTACTTTACTTTTCTTGCCATTTACTTTCTTGCACTTTATTGCTTTCCTTTACTTTCATGTCATTTAATTTTATTGTTACTTATCACTCAAAATTGAATCATCTAACTAGGATAATTAATCAACTATTGCTTGCTTGATCCAATTAATCTCTGTGGATACGATCCCACTCTACTGTGGGTTATTACTTGACGACAAATTTGGTGCACTTGCCAAAGAACAGATTCATTATATGTGGGTAGTGAATTGCGGTCATCAAGTTTTATGGTGCCATTGCTGGGGATTAATCGTGATTAACAAACTACCGGTTGGTTGATTACCTAGATTAGACATTTTTTCCTTTCTCTTTTGTTTTGTCATTTAATTTCTTTTTAGTTTCTCTTACTACTAAGGTCTTTGTGTTATTGCCTCACTAAGAATCCCTCATCTGTGACAATGGGGATTCCAATTTCTTTTGGTGACTATTGTTTGAGACAAAGCATTTTGTAAATAAGAATGGAGCTTACCTCACATTTTGATCAATCATGTCATATGGGATATTGTCCACCACCACAAAATAATTCTAGTCATTTTTCTAATGGTAGCTAGGAATATCACCAAGGAATGATAGAGTATGAGCAATCAAATAAAATAGAATACATCCCAAAGCCACAAAATAGTTCATATTGTTATGATAACTACCAAAATTTTGGCTGGAATTTTAATGCTGCATACCTCATTCATCAAGGACTATCACCCCGTAATTGTCCAACCTATGCACCTCCATAAAATCTTCTAGAAGTTACAATAGAAGAACTCTCCAAGAGATACCTCTTCATTGCCCAACTCAGTGAGTTCTTAAGGCAAAATGTAAGAGAGGTGATTGAAGATATGGAAATCTCAAGGAGAAATCAAGAAGAGGAAATGAGACAATTGGCACAACTTTTTGTTGATGAACCAACCAATGTCTTCCCTTGGCTAGGGGAAGAATATTCTGCCGTCAGTCTAAGGAGTGGATAAGTGCCTAATATGGGTGAAAATAAGGAATTAGTAGAGCAAGAAGAAGAGATCTTTGTACCAATAGAGTCACCATTCCAATAAGTTCTTGATAAAGAAGATACTCCAACCATCACAAAACAACCAAGCCTTGAAATCAAAATAGTGAAGGCAATCAACAAAAGCACCAAAAAGAGGATTGTAACCAAGAAACGAAGGACAATATTCATGAAGAAGAAAAGGTCAACTACAAACAATCCAACCCCTGCCTCAACAAGCAAGGCAAATCAAGAAATTTACAAAAGAAAGCTTGTTGGGAAGAGGCCAAAACAGGGGACATCAACTGGCTCTTCTCTCCCCTTGAGGTCATTCCTCTTGACAAATTGAAAGAAGAGAAAGAAAGTTGAGCACAACATATCAAGCTAATGACATTAAAAGAGCGCTTGTTGGGAGGCAACCCAACCGTAGGTAATATTTCCTTTCTTTGTTTTGTTTATTTTCAATAATTTGGCATATGATTGCATTCTAAGTTTGGTGTTGCCTGATAGGCAAAATTGTGACTCATACTTTTCACAACTCGAACAATTCCTAGTAATGGCTCTAAAAACTTGGTGCACAATACTACGGTTCACACACATTCTTCACAACTTCGCACAACTAACCAGCAAGTGCACTAGGTCGTTCAAGTAATAAACCTTACGTGAGTAAGGGTCAATCCCACAGAGATTTTTGGTATGAAGCAAGCTATGGTCATCTTGTAAATCTCAGTCAGGCAGATTCTAATGGTTATAATGGTTTTCGAATATAAAGATAAATAAAGCATAAAATAGAGATACTTATGTAATTCATTGGTGGGAATTTCAAATAAGCGCATGAAGATACTGTGTTCCTTCTGAATCTCTGCTTTCCTAATGCTTTTATCCAATCATTCGTACTCCTTTCCATGGCAAGCTGTATGTTGGGGGATCACCATTGTCAATGGCTTATTTGCATATAGAACGAAAGTGGTTGTCAGGCACACGTTCATAAGTGAGAATGGTGATGAGCATCACATAATCATCACATTCATCAGGTTCTTGGGTGCGAATGGATATCTTAGAATAAGAATAAGCGTGAATTGAATAGAAGAACAATAGTACTTTGCATTAATACTCGAGGAACAGCAGAGCTCCACACCTTAATCTATGGTGTGTAGAAACTCTACCGTTGAAAATACATAAGAACAAGGTCCAGGCATGGCCAAGAGGCCAGCCTCCAAAACATGATCAAAGGATCAAAAGATAATCCAAAGAAGAGAATACAATAGTAAAAAGTCCTATTTATACTAAACTAGTTACTAGGGTTTACAGAAATAATTCTAAGTACAGAAATCCACTTCCGGGGCCCACTTTGGCGTGTGCTTGGGCTGAGCTTGAGCTTTACACATGCAGAGGCTTCTTTTGGGGTTAAACTCCAAGTTGTAATGTGTTTTTGGCGTTTAACTTTGGTTTGTGACGTGCTTCTGGCATTTTACTCGAGAATGTAGCATGGAACTGGCATTGAATGCCAGTTTACGTCATCTAAACTCAAATAAAGTATGGACTATTATATATTGCTGGAAAGCCCTAGGTGTCTACTTTTCAACGCAATCAAGAGTGCGCCATTTAGAGTTATTTAGCTCCAAAAAATCTTTTTCGAGTGCAGGGAGGTCAGAATCCAATAGCATCTGTAGTCCTTTTTCAGCCTCCTATCAGATTTTTGCTCAGGTCCCTCAATTTCAGCCAGAAAATACCTGAAATCACAGAAAAACACACAAACTCATAGTAAAGTCTATAAATTTAAATTTTGCATAAAAACTAATAAAAACATCCCTAAAAGTAGCTATATCCTACTAAAAACTACCTAAAAACAATGCCAAAAAGCGTATAAATTATCCGCTCATCACAACACCAAACTTAAATTGTTGCTTGTCCCCAAGCAACTGAAAATCAAATAGGATAAAAAGAAGAGAATATACTATAAATCCCAAAATATCAATGAATATTAGTTCTAATTAGATGAGCGGGACTTGTAGCTTTTTGCTTCTGAACAGTTTTGGCATCTCACTTTATCCTTAGAAGTTTAGAATGATTGGCATCCATAGGAACTCAGAGTTCAGATAGTGTTATTGATTCTCCTAGTTAAGTATGTTGATTCTTGAACATAGCTACTTTTATGAGTCTTGGTCGTGGCCCTAAGCACTTTGTTTTCCAGTATTACCACCGGCCTGGATTTTATTTCCTTGGGCCCTCCTATCCATTGATGCTCAAAGCCTTGGATCCTTTTTACCCTTGCCTTTTAGTTTTAAGGGCTATTGGCTTTTTTTTCTTGCTTTTTCTTTTTTCTTTTTTCTTTTTTTCTTTTTTTTCTTTTTTTTACAAGCTTCTTCTTTTTCACTGCTTTTTCTTGCTTCAAGAATCAATTTCATGATTTCTCATATTATCAATAACATTTCTCTTTGTTCATCATTCTTTCAAGAGCCAACAATTTTAACATTCATAAACAACAAGATCAAAAATATGCACTGTTCAAGCATTCATTCAGAAAACAAAAAGTATTGTCACCACATCAATATAATTAAACTAATTTCAAGGATGAATTCGAAACTCATGTACTTCTTGTTCTTTTGTATTAAAAACATTTTTCATTTAAGAAATGTGAAGGATTCATGGAATTATTCATAGCCTTAAGACATAGTTACTAAATACTAACGATCATGTAGTACAGACTCAAAACATAGACAAACATATAGCATAAAACTGAAAAACAGAAAGATAAGAACAAGGAAGTTAAGGAATGAGTCCACCTTAGTGAGGGTGGCGCCTTTTTCTTGAAGGACCAATGGGGTTCTTGAGCTCATCTATGTCTCTTCCTTGCCTTTGTCGCCCCTCCCTCATAGCTCTTTGATCTTCTCTAATCTCATTGAGAACGATGGAGTGCTCTTGGTGTTCTATCCTTAATTGGTTCATGTTATGAATCAATCCTTCTAGAGAAATGTTGAGTTATTCCCAATAGTTATTTGGAGGAAAATACATCCCTTGAGGTATTTCAGGGATTTCTTGATGATGAGCTTCCTCATGCCTCGCTTGAGATCCATGAATGGGCTCTTTTGTTTGCTCCATCCTCTTCTTAGTGATGGGCTTGTCCTCTTCAATGAGGATGTCTCCTTCTATGACAACTCCAGCTAAGTTGTATAGATGGCAAATGAGATGAGAAAAAGCTAGCCTTGCCAAGGTGGAGGACTTTTCAGCTACTTTGTAGAGTTCTAGAGAGATGACTTCATGAACTTCTACTTCCTCTTCAATCATGATGCTATGGATCATGGTGGCCCGATCCATAGTTACTTCAGATCGGTTGCTAGTGGAATGATGGAGTGTTGGATGAACTCCAACCATCCTCTAGCCACAGGCTTAAGGTCAAGTCTTCTCAATTGAACCGGCTTGCCTTTTGAGTCTTTTTTCCATTGAACTCCTTCCACACATATGTCCATGAGAACTTGGTCTAACCTTTGATCAAAGTTGACCCTTCTAGTGTAGGGGCATGCGTCTTCTTGCATCATAGGCAAGTTGAACGCCAACCTTACGTTCTCCGGACTGAAATCTAAGCATTTTCCCCGAACCATTGTAAGCCAATTCCTTGGGTTTGGGTTCATGATTTGATCATGGTTCCTAGTGATCCATGCATTTGCATAGAACTCTTGAACCGTTAAGAATTCAACTTGTTTAATGGGATTGGAGAGAACTTCCCATCTTCTTCTTCTAATCTCTTATCGGATCTCCGGATATTCGCCATTTTTGAGCTTAAAAAGGACCTCAAGATCACCTTTTTCTTGGCCACAACTTCATAGAAGTGGTCTTGATGGGCTTTTGAGATGAATCTCTCCATCTCCCATGACTCAGTGGTGGAAGCAATTGCCTTTCCTTTCCTCTTTCTTGAGGTTTCTCTGGCCTTAGGTGCCATCAATGGTTATGGAAAAATAAAAAAGATATGCTTTTACCACACAAAGCTTAGAATGTTGCTCGCCCTCAAGCAAAAGAAGAAAGAAAAGAAGAAGAAGAAGAAGAATATATGGAGGATAGGGAGAGAGGTGTGGGTTTCGGCCAAGGGGAAGAAGAGAGGGTAGTGTTGTGTGAAAATGAAGAAGGATGGAGGGGTTTATATAGTGGAGGGAGAAGGGTTTGGGTTCGGTCATTTAGGGTGGGTTTGGATGGGAAAGAGATTTTGAATTTGAAGGTAGGTGGGGTTTATGGGGAAGAGTGGATGGATGTGATTGGTGAAGGGGTAATGGGGAAGAGAGATTGAGGTGATTGGTGAATGGTATAGTGTTATTGGATTGTGTGAAGAATAGAGAAGTGGGGTAGGTGGAGATCCTGTGGGGTCCACAGATCCTGAGATGATCCTGTGGGGTCCACATATCTTGAGGTGTCAAGGATTTCTCATCCCTGCACCTTTTAGGCGTGTAAAACACCCTCTGTATGCAATCCTGGCGTTTAACACCAGACTGTAGCTTGTTTCTGGTGTTAAACGCCCAAATGTAGCCTGTTTCTAGCGTTTAACGCAAGCCTGATGCTTGTTTCTAGCGTTAAACGCCAACTTGGTGCTTGTTTCTAGCGTTAAACGCCAGACAAATGCTTGTTTCTGGCGTTTAAACGCTAGACAGCTCTTCCTCTAGGGTGTGCTTTTTCTTCTGCTTTTTTTATTCTGTTTTTAATTTTTGCAATTGTTTTGTGACTCCACATGATCATAAACCTAATAAAACATAAAAAAACAATAGCAATATAGATAAATAAAAATTGGGTTGCCCCCCAATAAGCGCTTCTTTAATGTCAATAGCTTGACAGTGAGCTCTCATAGAGCTTCACAAATGTTCAGAGCGTTATTGAGGCCTCCCAACACCAAACTTAGAGTTTGAATGTGGGGGTTCAACATCAAACTTAGAGTTTGGTTGTGGCCTCCCAACACCAAACTTAGAGTTTGATTGTGGGGGCTTTGTTTGACTCTATATTAAGAGAAGCTTTTCATGCTTCCTCTCCATGGTTGCAGAGGAAGATCCTTGAGCTTTAAACATAAGGTAGTCCCCATTCAATTGAAGGACTAGCTTTCCTCTGTCAACATCAATCACAGCTCTTGCTGTGGCTAGAAAGGGTCTTCCAAGGATGATGCATTCATCCTCATCCTTCCCAGTGTCTAGGATTATGAAATCAGTAGGGATGTAAACGCATTTAACCTTCACTAACACGTCCTCCCCTTCCTTTTTGGATTCGGCCATTTTGATTATATCAATGGCCTTGCACTCTCTTTTTGGATTCTTTTCTATATTGCTTGGGAGAGTACTAGGAGGAGTTTTAGTGATTTTCTTACTCATCTGACCCACTTGTGCTTCCAAGTTTCTAATGTAGGACCTTGTTTCATTCATGAAACTTAAAGTGGCCTTAGATAGATTAGAGACTATGTTTGCTAAGCTAGAGGGGCTCTGCTCAGAATACTCTGTCTGTTGCTGAGAAGATGATGGAAAAGGCTTGCTATTGCTAAACCTATTTCTTCCACCATTATTAAAGCCTTATTGGGGCTTTTGTTGATCCTTCCATGAGAAATTTGGATGATTTCTCCATGAGGGATTATAGGTGTTTCCATAGGGTTCACCCATGTAATTCACCTCTGCCATTGCAGGGTTCTCAGGATCATAAGCTTCTTCTTCAGAAGATGCTTCTTTAGTACTGTTGGATGCATTTTGTAATCTATTCAGACTCTGAGAAATCATGTTGACTTGCTGAGTCAACATTTTGTTTTGAGCCAATATGGCATTCAGAGCATTAATTTTAAGAACTCCCCTCCTCTGAGGCATCCCATTACTCACATGATTCCTCTCAGAGGTGTACATGAATTGGTTATTTGCAATCATGTCAATGAGTTCTTGAGCTTCTGCAGGAATTTTCTTTAGGTGAATGGATCCACCTACAGAATAGTCTAGTGACATCTTAGAGAACTCAGATAGACCATCATAGAATATATCCAAAATGGTCCACTCTGAAAGCATGTCAGAAGGATACTTTTTGGTCAACTACTTGTATCTTTTCCAAGTTTCATAGAGGGATTCACCATCTTTTTGCCTGAAGGTCTGAACATCCACTCTAAGCTTGCTCAGCTTTTGAGGAGGAAAGAACCTGGCCAAGAAGGCCTTGACTAGCTTATCCCAAGACTGTAGACTTCAGGATCTACTCTATTAGTCTTAACAGTATCACATATCTGCAAGAACTCAGTTAAAAACTCATAGGGATCTTCTGATAGAAGTCCATGAAACTTACAGTTCTGTTGCATTAGAGCAACTAGTTGAGGCTTCAGCTCAAAATTATTTGCTCCAATGGCAGGGATGAAGATGCTTCTTCCATAAAAATTGGAAGTAGGTATAGTA
Source organism: Arachis duranensis (assembly GCF_000817695.3). Lineage (NCBI taxonomy): Eukaryota > Viridiplantae > Streptophyta > Magnoliopsida > Fabales > Fabaceae > Arachis > Arachis duranensis. The sequence continues at coordinate 63,533,492 of NC_029772.3, read as the reverse complement.
TAATCACCAAGCATCCTCCTTGCATTATTATTGTTGTCATTATTTTCGGCTGCCATCTCCTCTTTCTTTTCGAAAAATTCTGTAAGGTTTCCTCTGGATTGTTGTATTGTAGCTTCTCTTAGTTTCTTTTTCAGAGTCCTTTCAGGTTCAGGATCTGCTTCAACAAGAATGTTCTTGTCCTTGCTCCTGCTCATATGAAAAAGAAGGGAACAGAAAATAATAATAGGGATCCTCTTTACCAAACTAGAGAGATTTCTTTATGTGAGTAGAAGAAAATAAGAAGAAAATTCGAACACAGGTAGAGGGGAGAAGAGGGTTCAAATTTTAAGTAGAAGAGAAGTGCTAGTAGATAAATAAATAAATAGAAGAAGATGAGATAGAGGAGTTTTCAGAAATTAACTAAAATAAAAGAAAAATATTTTTGTTTTTATTTTAGATTAAAGTTAAATTTTGAATTTATAAAAAGGAATAAAATTAAAATTTAAAATTTGAAACAATTAGTTAATTAAAAAGAATTTTGAAAAAGAGGAAGGTGATTTTCGAAAATTACAGAGAGAAAAGTAGTTAGGTGGTTCAGAAAAAGATAAGAAATAGTAAAACAAACGAAAAGTCAATTAGTTAGTTGAAAAAGATTTGAAAATCAATTTTAAAAAGATAAGAAGTTAGAAAAGATTTTGAAATTGATTTTGAAAAAGATATGATTTGAAAAGATATGATTGAAAAGATATGGTTGAAAAAGATTTTATTTTTAAAATTGATGACTTGACTAACAAGAAACTAAAAGGTATGATTCTAGAAATTAAAGATTGAACCTTTCTTAACAAGAAAGTAACAAACTTCAAATTTTTTAATCAATCACATAAATTGTTAGTAAAGTTTTTGAAAATCATGAAATGAAGATAAAAAAAAGATTTTGAAAATCAATTTTAAAAAAAATTTCGAAAATAACAAAAGGAAAAAGAAAAGATTTGATTTTGAAAAAGATTTTTAAAATTGAAATCTTGACTTGACTAACAAGAAACAACTTATTTTAAAAAATTCTGACTAAGTCAACCCAAAGATTTCGAAATTTATGAGAGAAATAAAGAAAATATATTTTTTATTTTTGAAAATTATTTTTTGAAAAACGAAAAAAAGAAAAAAAATTTAAAATTTTTTTTAAAACTTTTTGGAAAACAAAATTAGAAGAAAATTACCTAATCTGAGCAACAAGATGAACCGTCAGTTGTCCAAACCCAAACAATCCCCGGCAACAGCGCCAAAAACTTGATAGGCAAAATTGTGACTCATACTTTTCACAACTCAAACAATTCCTAGTAATGGCTCCAAAAACTTGGTGTACAATACTACGGTTCACACACATTCTTCACAACTTCGCACAACTAACCAGCAAGTGCACTGGGTCATCCAAGTAATAAACCTTACGTGAGTAAAGGTCGATCCCACGGAGATTATTGGTATGAAGCAATCTTTGGTCATCTTGTAAATCTCAGTCAGGCGGATTCTAATGGGTATAATGGTTTTCGAATATAAAGATAAATAAAGCATAAAATAAAGATAGAGATACTTATGTAATTCATTGGTGGGAATTTCAGATAAGCGCATGAAGATACTGTGTTCCTTCTGAATATCTACTTTCCAACTGCTTTCATCCAATCATTCGTACTCCTTTCCATGGCAAGCTGTATGTTGTGGGATCACCGTTGTCAATGGCTACCGTCCGTCCTCTCAGTGAAAATGGTCCGGGTGCGCTATCACCGTACGGCTAATCATCTGTCGGTTCTCAATCATGTAAGAATAGGATTTACTATCCTTTTGCATTGTCACCACGCCTTACAGTCGCGATTTTGAAGCTTGTCACAGTCATTCAATTCCTGAATCCTACTCGGAATACCACAGACAAGGTTTAGACTTTCTGGATTCTCAAGAATGCTATCAATGGATTCTAGCTTATACCATGAAGATTCTGATTAAGGAATCCAAGAGATATTCATTCAAGCTTATTTGCATGTAGAACGAAAGTGGTTGTCAGGCACACGTTCATAAGTGAGAATGGTGATGAGCGTCACATAATCATCACATTCATCAGGTTCTTGGGTGCGAATGGATATCCAATAGTACTTTGCATTAATACTTGAGGAACAGCAGAGCTCCACACCTTAATCTATGGTGTGTAGAAACTCCACCATTGAAAATACATAAGAACAAGGTCCATGCATGGCCGAGAGGCCATCCTCCAAAACGTGATCAAAGGATAAAAAGATAATCCAAAGATGAAAATACAATAGTAAAAAGTCATATTTATACTAAACTAGTTACTAGGGTTTACAGAAATAAGTCTAAGTGCAGAAATCCACTTCCGGGGCCCACTCTAGTGTGTGCTTGGGCTGAGCTTGAGCTTTACACATGCAGAGGCTTCTTTTAAGGTTAAACGCCAAGTTGTAACGTGTTTTTGGCTTTTAACTCTGGTTTCTGACGTGTTTTTGGCGTTTTATTCCAGAATACAGCATAGAACTGGCGTTAAACGCCAGTTTGCGTTGTCTAAACTCGAATAAAGTATGAAATATTATATATTTTTGGAAAGTCCTGGATGTCTGATTTCCAACGCAATTGAGAGCGCACCATTTGGAGTTCTGTAGCTCCAGAAAATCCATTTCGAGTGCTGGGAGGTCAGAATCCAACAACATCTGTAGTCCTTTTTCAGCCTCCTATCAGATTTTTGCTCAGGTCCCTCAATTTCAGCCAGAAAATACCTGAAATCACAGAAAAACACACAAACTCATAGTAAAGTCCAGAAATGTGAATTTTGCATAAAAACTAGTAAAAACATCCCTAAAAGTAGCTAGATCCTACTAAAAACTACCTAAAAACAATGCCAAAAAGTGTATAAATTATCCGCTCATCATTGCCATGCAACAAATTTGATTTTCAATCTTCACTGGGTACTTGCATCATGCTAAAATGAAAGTGTCACACTAAGTTTGGTGTTACCACTTATCTTTCATGCTATGTACCATGCACACCCATTATTATTGCAACCATATTACCTCTGTTTACTTCTTGTGCCTTCATTTTATCATTAATTTTGCTTGCTTAACCACATGTATTACTCATATTTTACTGTTCTAAGACATTCATGAACTATCATAGACCTATCACCACTGTTTTATTTGTTGCTTGAGGACAAGAAATCATTCTAAGTTTGGTGTGGGAAGGGGAAGAATAGGAGGAAAGTGACAACAACAATAAAGATGAACTACAAGGTGGTAAAGTTCCTTTTCCTCTTATCTATTTCCAATACATTTAGATTGCATGATTGTCTTCTATTTCCTTTGTATACATGTGTGTTGTGAATAAGCATAGCTTGATTGCTGAAATTGTAACATGTGCTATGACATTATGACTACTATCTTGAGTTTTGTGAGTTCAAAAGCAATTTAGTTTCATGATCATAAACAAACAAGGTCATTAAAGAAGAACTTAGCATGGGTATATAAGTATTGGAAGGCTAGCATGATTATTGTTGCTCAATTGCATTTGAATTTATTTAATTGAAGTTTTCATCTAGGACATTTTATGAAATTTTTGAAATCATGAAAAACTTGAAGAAGCAAATGCAACTAAGGCAAGAAAAAGAAAAGAGAAAGAATGAGAAAGCTGAAGCCTCTGAGTACTGTGAAATTTTTGAAATCATGAAAACCTTGAAGGAAGCAAATGCAAATAAGGCAAGAAAGAAAAAGGGAAAGAATGAGAAAGCTGAAGGCTCTAAGTACCAATGACAATTCATTTGTTAAGTACCTGTGGTGTTTATGTATCAAGCAAAAAGCTTGAAAACCAAATATTTAGAGTCAAGGCTAAGCTCAAGTGCAAAGCATTCCCTCAAAGCTAAAGGCTCTGAGCATCAATGATTAGAGTGGTAATACTTGAAAACAAAGCATTTAGAGTCGTAGCTTTCAACACATGGTGCAAAGCACCCAAAAAGTTAAGCTAAGAAAAGAATGAAAAGCTTGTTTCAAGGAAGGAACATAAAGAAAAAGATTTCATAAACTGAGCTAGATAGTCTTGTAAATCTCAGTCAGGCGGATTCAAATGGTTATGGAGGATTGATAATTAAAAGATGAATAAAACATAAAATAAAGATAAAGATACTTATGTAATTCATTGGTGAGAATTTCAGATAAGCGTATGGAGATGCTTTATCCCTTCCGTCTCTCTGCTTTCCTACTGTCTTCATCCAATCCTTCTTACTCCTTTCCATGGCAAGCTGTATGTTGGGCATCACCGTTGTCAATGGCTACAGTCCCGTCTTCTCAGTGAAAATGTTCAACGTGCTCTGTCACAGCACGGCTATTCATCTGTTGGTTCTCGATCATGTCGGAATAGAATCCAGTGATTCTTTTGCGT
>NC_029772.3:63528530-63529000 GCF_000817695.3 Arachis duranensis | reverse complement strand
TTGAATCCTACTCAGAATACCACAGACAAGGTTTAGACCTTCCGGATTCTCTTGAATGCCGCCATCAATTCTAGCTTATACCACGAAGATTCTGATTAAAGAATCCAAGAGATATCCACTCAATCTAAGGTAGAACGGAGATGGTTGTCAGGCACACGTTCATAGGTGAGAATGATGATGAGTGTCATGGATCATCACATTCATCAAGTTGAGGAACAAGTGATATCTTAGAACAGGAATAAGCTAAATTGAATAGAAGAACAATAGTAATTGCATTAATACTCGAGGTACAGCAGAGCTCCATCCTTAATCTATGGTGTGTAGAAACTCCACCGTTGAAAATACATAAGAACAAGGTCTAGGCATGGCCGAGAGACCAGCCCCCATGATCTAAGAACTAGACGTCCAAAGATGATCCTAAGATCTAAATTGATCCAAAGATGAAAATACAATAGCAAAAGGTCCTATTT
>NC_029772.3:63528031-63528380 GCF_000817695.3 Arachis duranensis | reverse complement strand
GAGACTTTTCTTGGAGTTAAACGCCAGCTTTTGTGCCAGTTTGGGCGTTTAACTCCCACTTCTGTGCCAGTTCCGGCGTTAAACGCCGGGCAGTCTTGAGCTGATTTGGAATGCCGGTTTGGGCCATCAAATCTCGGGTAAAATATGAACTATTATATATTGCTGGAAAGACCAGGATGTCTACTTTCCAACGCAATTAAGAGCGCGCCAATTGGGCTTCTGTAGCTCCAGAAAATTCACTTCGAGTGCAGGGAGGTCAGAATCCAACAGCATCTGCAATCCTTTTTCAGCCTCTGAATCAGATTTTTGCTCAGGTCCCTCAATTTCAGCCAGAAAATACCTGAAATCT
>NC_029772.3:63527062-63527860 GCF_000817695.3 Arachis duranensis | reverse complement strand
TGCCAAAAAGCGTATAAATTATCCGCTCATCACAACACCAAACTTAAATTGTTGCTTGTCCCCAAGAAACTGAAAATCAAATAGGATAAAAAGAAGAGAATATACTATAGACTCCAAATTATCAATGAAACTTAGCTCCAATTAGATGAGCGGGACTAGTAGGTTTTTGCCTCTGAACAGTTTTGGCATCTCACTTTATCCTTTGAAGTTCAGAATGATTGGCATCTATAGGAACTCAGAATTCAGATAGTGTTATTAATTCTCCTAGTTAAGTATGTTGATTCTTGAACACAGCTACCTTATGAGTCTTGGACGTGGCCCAAAGCACTCTGTTTTCCAGTATTACCACCGGATACATCCATGCCACAGACATATAACTGGGTGAACCTTTTCAGATTATGACTCAGCTTTGCTAGAGTCCCCAATTAGAGGTGTCCAGGGTTCTTAAGCACACTCTTTTTGCCTTGGATCACGACTTTAACCGCTCAGTCTCAAGTTTTCACTTGACACCTTCATGCCACAAGCACATGGTTAGGGACAGCTTGGTTTAGCCGCTTAGGCCATGATGTTATTCCTGTAGGCCCTCCTATCCACTGATGCTCAAAACCTTGGATCCTTTTTATTACCTTTGCCTTTTGGTTTAAAGGGCTATTGGCTTTTTTCGCTTTTGTTTTTTTAATTCACTACTTTTTCTTGCTTCAAGAATCATTTTTATGATTTTTCAGATCCTCAGTAACATGTCTCCTTTTTCATCATTCTTTCAAGAGCCAACAATTTTAACATTCATGAACAACAAAG
>NC_029772.3:63523063-63526947 GCF_000817695.3 Arachis duranensis | reverse complement strand
AGGTGATGGATTCATAGGACATTCATAATTTTAAGGCATAGACACTAAGACACTAATGATCATAAGACACAAACATAGATAAACATAAGCATAAAAATTCAAAAAACAGAAAAATAAAGAACAAGGAGATTAAAGAACGGGTCCACCTTAGTGATGGCGGCTTGTTCTTCCTCTTGAAGTTCTTATGGAGTGCTTGAGCTCCTCAATGTCTCTTCCTTGTCTTTGTTGCTCCTCTCTCATGATTCTTTGATTTTCTTTAATTTCATGGAGGAGGATGGAATGTTCTTGGTGCTCCACCCTTAGTTGTCCCATGTTGGAACTCAATTCTCCTAGGGAGGTGTTGATTTGCTCCCAATAGTTTTGTGGAGGAAAGTGCATCCCTTGAGGCATCTCAGGGATTTCATGATGAGGAATTTCCTCAAGTCCATGAGTGGGATCTCTTGTTTGCTCCATCTCTTCTTAGTGATGGGCTTGTCCTCATCAATGAGGATGTCTCCCTCTATGTTAATTCCAACTGAATTACAGAGGTGACAAATGAGATGAGGGAAGGCTAACCTTGCCAAGGTAGAGGACTTGTCCGCCACCTTATAAAGTTCTTGAGATATAACCTCATGAACTTCTACGTCCTCTCCAATCATGATACTATGAATCATGATAGCCCGATCTATAGTAACTTTGGACCGGTTGCTAGTAGGAATGATTGAATGTTGGATGAACTCCAACCGTCCCCTAGCCACGGGCTTGAGGTCATGCCTTCTCAGTTGAACTGGCTTCCCTCTTGAATCTCTCTTCCATTGAGCGCCCTCTTCACAAATGTCTATGAGGACTTGGTCCAACCTTTGATCAAAGTTGACCCTTCTAGTGTAGAGGTGTTCATCTCCTTGCATCATGGGCATGTTGAATGCCAACCTTACATTTTCCGGACTAAAATCTAAGCATTTCCCCCGAACCATTGTAAGCCAATTTTTTTGGGTCTGGTTTCACACTTTGATCATGGTTCTTGGTGATCCATGCATTGGCATAGAACTCTTGAACCATTGAGATTCTGACTTGTTGAATGGGGTTGGTAAGAACTTCCCAACCTCTTCTTTGGATCTTATGTTGGATCTCCGGATATTCACTCTTTTTGAGTTTGAAAGGGACCTCGGGGATCACCTTCTTCATGGCCACAACTTTATTGAAGTGGTCTTGATGCACCCTTGAGATGAATCTCTCCATCTCCCATGACTCGGAGGTGGAAGCTTTTGCCTTCCCTTTCCTCTTTCTAGAGGTTTCTCCAGCCTTTGGTGACATAAATGGTTATGGAAAAACAAAAAGCAACGCTTTTACCACACCAAACTTATAAGGTTTGCTCATCCTCGAGCAAAAGAATAAAGAAGAGAGTAGAAGAAGAAGAAAGATAGGAGATGGATGGGGGGCTTTGTGTTTCGGCCAAAGGTGAGAAGTAATGATTAGGTTATGTGAAAATGAAGGAGTGAAAAAGGGTTTATATAGGGGTGGAGAGAGGGGTAGGGTTCGGCCATTATGGGTGGGTTTGGGAGGGAAAGTGGTTTGAATTTGGATGGTGAGGTAGGTGGGGTTTTATGAAGGATGGATGTGAGTGGTGAAGAGAATGGTGGGATTTGATAGGTGAGGGATTTTTGGGGAAGAGGTATTGAGGTGATTGGTGAGTCGGTGAAGAAGAGAGAGAGTGGTGGGGTAGGTGGGGATCCTGTGGGGTACACAGATCCTGAGGTGTCAAGGATAACTCATCCCTGCACCAAGTGGCGTGCAAAAACGCCCTTTCTGCCAATTCTAGCGTTAAACGCCGGGCTGCTGCCCCTTTCTGGCGTTTAACGCCAGCTTCTTGCCCATTCCTGGCGTTAAACGCCAGTCTGGTGCCCCTTTCTGGCGTTAAACGCCCAGAATGGTGCCAGACTGGGCGTTAAACGCCTATTTGCTGCCCTTATTGGCGTTTAAACGCCAGCAAGCTTTTCCTCCAAGGTGTGCTGTTTTTCTTTCTGTTTTTCATTCTATTTTTTCTTTTTCAATTGATTTTTGTGACTTCACATGATCATCAACCTACAGAAAACATAAAATAACAAAAGGAAAATAGATAAATATAACATTGGGTTGCCTCCCAACAAGCGCTTCTTTAATGTCAGTAGCTTGACAGTGGGCTCTCATGGAGCCTCACAGATGTTCGGAGCAATGTTGGAACCTCCCAACACCAAACTTAGAGTTTGAATGTGGGGGTTCAACACCAAACTTAGAATTTGGTTGTGGCCTCCCAACACCAAACTTAGAGTTTGACTGTGGAGGCTCTGTTTGACTCTGTTTTGAGAGAAGCTTTTCATGCTTCCTCTCCATGGTTACAGAGGGATCTCCTTGAGCCTTAAACACAAAGGATTCTTCATTCACTTGAATGATCAATTCTCATCTGTCAACATCAATCATAGCCTTTGTTGTGACTAAGAAGGGTCTGCTAAGGATGATGGATTCATCCATGCACTTTCCAGTCTCTAGGACTATGAAATCAGCAGGGATGTAATGGTCTTCAATTTTTACCAGAACATCCTCTACAAGTTCATAAGCTTATTTTCTTGAATTGTCTGCCATCTCTAGTGAGATTTTTGCAGCTTGTACCTCAATGATCCCTAGCTTCTCCATTACAGAGAGAGGTATGAGGTTTATGCTTGACCCTAGGTCACACAGATCCTTCTCGAAGGTCATGGTGCCTAATGTACAAGGTATTGAGAACTTTCCAAGGTCCTGTCTCTTTTGAGATAATCTCTGCCTAGTCAAGTCATCCAGTTCTTTGGTGAGCAAAGGGGGTTCATCCTCCCAAGTCTCATTACCAAATAACTTGTCATTTAGCTTCATGATTGCTCCAAGGTACTTAGCAACTTGCTCTTCAGTGACATCTTCATCCTCTTCAGAGGAAGAATACTCATCAGAGCTCATGAATGGCAGAAGTAAATCCAATGGAATCTCTATGGTCTCAGTGTGAGCCTCAGATTCCCATGGTTCCTCATTAGGGAACTCATTGTTTTAATGACAAAATTGTATATTGCATTACCCATAATATGGACTAGAAGTTTGATGCACTCTATTGCTTGATTTCAAGACCAAAGGAAGCAAGGAATGGGAGGTAACTTGCAAAGTTAAGGAGAAAAGTAATTGCCAGAAACACTCTCAAAAGCCATCAATGCCCATGTTAAAGAGTCACGTTAACTAAGTTAACGTGAACTCTAACGTGGAGAAGAGAAGTTGAGCCAACGTTAGTGACACTTAACATTGTCACTAACATTGGCATTTGCTTACAAATGGCCACGTTAGAAGCTACGTTAACCTAGTTAACGTGGCCTCTAACGTTAAAGGGGGAAGAGAAGCCAACATTAGTGACACTCAACATTGTCACTAACGTTGGCCTAAGGTGCAAAGAGCCACGTTAACTCCCACGTTAACTTGGTTAACGTGGGGGCTAACGTAAGAGATGGAGAGTTGTCGACAACGTTAGTGACACTCAACATTGTCACTAATGTTGGAGCAACCACACAACCCCCAAGAGCCACGTTAACTTCCACGTTAACTTGGTTAACGTGGAAGCTAACGATGAGGAACGAAGAATGAGCCAACGTTAGTGACACTCAACATTGTCACTAACGTTGGGATGGCTAAGAATGGCCACGTTAGAAGCCACGTTAACCTGGTTAACATGGAATCCAATGTGAGACCTAGGGGCACACTTGAACGTTAGTGACAACGTTGAGTGTCACTAACGTTCTCGAATGTTGGCAAAAGCCACATTAGAAGCCACGTTAACCTAGTTAACGTGAGCTTTAACGTGAAGCAAGAAGGGGCACACTTGAACGTTAGTGACAATGTTGAGTGTCACTAACGTT
>NC_029772.3:63520550-63522947 GCF_000817695.3 Arachis duranensis | reverse complement strand
CAACGTTAGTGACAATGTTAAGTGTCACTAACGTTCTCGAACTTGTATTTTCACTAAATGTTAAACACCCCTAACGTCTTGAGCTAAAGTCTCTGCCCACTTCACACTTTCTCTCTGCAAGAAAGCCAAGCCCAAATGAAGAAAGGAACTGCTTCAAACTCAAAGATCCAGAGGCCCAAGACTTGAAGAGCTAACTAGAAGCTGAGAAGAGTAGTATATATAGGAGTAGCTTTGAAATAGAGAGAGCTTTTTGGGGAGGAGCGAGATTTTGAAATAGAGAGGGCTTTTTGAGGGAGAGAAGCTAGGAAAGAGAACTACTCTTTGTATTTACTTTCTTTGCACTTCTAGCTTTATCATGTATTCTCCATTTTTGATTTTGATTTCTAGAGCTATGAACAACTAAACCCCTTTCATTGGGTTAGGGAGCTCTGTTGTATTTTGATGGATCAATACTAGTTTTCTTGTTCTTCTTCTATCTTTCCTTTTGATTTTACTTGAAAGCTTTCGATCTTCATCCAATTGGATAGTTATCTTGGAAAAGAAGCTATTTAAACATGGATCTCTTCAGATCCTTGAAAGAGGAATGAATAGATTAGCTAGAAATGCTTTCTCATGCCGGACCAAATTGAGTGTGGATGAAATGCTTTCTCATGCTGGACCAAATTGGGTGTGGATGGGTATGTGGCTATAACCCTCTAAACACTTGATTTGGGAAGTGCATGTGGTATAATCAGTGACCACACTTCATCTCTTCTCATGAGCAATTGACCAAGGAATTGGCTATTGATCAAGATTTGAGAGATTGAATTGCAAGAAATTGTGGTTCAATCACTTAAGATTGCCAAGGAGATCAATGAGTGCATTGATTGAGGAAGAGATGAAAATGAATTTGATCCAGAGAATACAACATCTCCTAAGCCCAATGAACTCCCTATTTCTGATCTTACCCATTCTCTTTAGTTTCTGCAATTTACTTTTATGAGCAATTCCCCCATTCCCATTTACAATTCTGCAATTTACTTTCAGTCATTTACTTTCACGCCATTTTAATTTCTGCAATTATCAACTGTATTCATGGATTCGCTCAACTAGAAAACTCATCTAATTAAAGTTGCTTGATCAATCAATCCCTGTGGGATTCGATCTCACTCTATTGTGAGTTTTTACTTGATGACAAATTTGGTACACTTGCCGAATGGGAATTTGTTGAGAGACAAGTTTTCCCCCGATCATCAAGTTATCCAGTTCCTTGGTGAGCAAAGGGGGTTCATCCTCCCAAGTCTCATTACCAAATAACTTGTCATTTAGCTTCATGATTGCTCCAAGGTACTTAGCAACTTGCTCTTCAGTGACATCTTCGTCCTCTTCAGAGGAAGAATACTCATCAGAGCTCATGAATGGCAGAAGTAAATCCAATAGAATCTCTATGGTCTCATGAGGTCCTCCTCAGTGGCGATCACTGCCTCTTCCTCCTCTCCAAATTCGGCCATATTGATGGCCTTACACTCTCCTTTTGGATTCTCGTCTGGATGGCCTTGCACTCTCTTTTTGGGTTCTTTTCTGTATTGCTTGGGAGAGTACTAAGAGGAGTTTTAGTAACTTTTTTAATCAGCTGACCCACTTGTGCCTCTAGATTTCTGATAGAGGACCGTGCCTCATTCATGAAACTGAGAGTGGTCTTGGATAGCTCAGAGACTATGGTTGCTAAGCTAGAGAGATTCTGCTCAGAATTTTTTTTCTGTTGCTGAGAAGATGATGGAAAAGGCTTGCCATTGCTAAACCTGTTTCTTCCACCATTATTGTTGTTGAAACCTTGTTGAGGTCTCTGTTGATCCTTCCATGAGAGATTTGGATGATTTCTCCATGAAGGATTATAGGTATTTCCATAGGGTTCTCCCATGTAATTCACCTCTTCCAGTGATGGGTTCTCAGGATCATAAGCTTCTTCTTCAGATGAAGCGTCCTTAGTACTGCCTGGTGCAGCTTGCATTCCAGACAGACTTTGAGAAATCATATTGACTTGCTGAGTCAATATTTTGTTCTGAGCCAATATGGCATTCAGAGTATCAATCTCAAGAACTCCTTTCTTTTGATTTGTCCCATTGTTCACCGGATTCCTTTCAGAAGTGTACATGAATTGGTTTTTTGCAACCATTTCAATGAGTTCTTGAGCTTCTGCAGGCGTCTTCTTCAGATAAAGAGATCCTCCTGCAGAACTATCCAATGACATCTTAGACAGTTCTGACAGACCATCATAGAAGATACCTATGATGCTCCACTCAGAAAGCATGTCAGAAGGACACTTTCTAATCAATTGTTTGTATCTTTCCCAAGATTCATAGAGGGATTCACCTTCCTTCTGTCTAAAGGTTTGGACTTCCACTCTAAGCTTACTCA
>NC_029772.3:63517966-63520470 GCF_000817695.3 Arachis duranensis | reverse complement strand
AGGCTTTCTTTAGGTTGTGAGTCCAACCATATCCTAGCTCTGTCTCTTACAGCAAAAGGGAATAGCATAAGTCTGTAGACCTCAGGGTCAACCCCATTGGTCTTGACAGTGTCACAGATTTACAAGAATTCAGATAAGAACTGATGAGGATCTTCCAATGGAAGTCCATGGAACTTGCAATTCTGTTGCATTAGAGAAACTAATTGAGGCTTAAGCTCAAATTTGTTTGCTCCAATGGCAGGGATAGAGATGCTTCTCCCATAGAAGTCGGGAGTAGGTGCAGTAAAGTCACCCAGCACCTTTCTTGCATTGTTGGATTGTTGTTGTTTTCGGCTGCCATGTCTTCTTCTTGTTTGAAGATTTTTGTTAGGTCCTCTACAAAGAGTAGTGCTTTAGCTTCTCTTAGCTTTCGCTTCAAGGTCCTTTCAGGTTCAGGGTTATCCTCAACAAGAATGCTTTTGTCTTTGCTCCTGCTCATATGAAAGAGAAGAGAACAAGAAAATATGGAATCCTCTATGTCACAGTATAGAGATTCTTTGAGGTGTCAGAGGAAAAGAAGAATAGAAGGAGGAGGTAGAAGAATTCAAACTTATCAAGAGGGATAGAGTTCGAATTGTGTATTGAGGAGGAGTGTTAGTCCATAAATAGAAGGATGTAAGAAGAGGGAAAGAATTTTTTTGAAATTAAAGTAAAAGATTTTAAAATAATTAAAAGAAATTTTGAAAATTTGATGATTGATTTTCGAAAACTAAGATTGAGAAAGAAATAAAGTGATTTTTGAAAAAGATTTTGAAATTAGAAATCAAAAACATATGATTGAAAACTATTTTGAAAAATATGTGATTAAAAATATATGATTGAAAAATAATTTAAAAAGATTTTATTTTTAAAATTAATGACTTGGCTAACAAGAAATTTAAAAGATATGATTTAGACATTAAACCTTTCTCAACAGAAAAGGCAACATACTTGAAATGTTAAATCAAGTCATTAATTGTTAGCAAGTATTTTTGAAAAATGGAAAGAAATTGATTTTGAAAATATATGATTGAAAAGATATGATTTGAAAAAGATTTGATTTTGAAAAATTATGAAAACTTGAAAAAAAATTTTGAATTAAAAACAAAATCTTCCCTCTTGTGCCATCCTGGCGTTAAACGCCCAGAATGGTATCCATTCTGGCGTTTAACGCCCAAAATGCTACTCTTTTGGGCGTTAAACGCCCAGCCAGGTACCCTGGCTGGCGTTTAAACGCCAGTTTTCCTTCCTCACTGGGTGTTTTGAACGCCCACCTTTTTCTGTGTAATTCCTCTGCTGTATGTTCTGAATCTTCAATTCTCTGTATTATTGACTTGAAAAGACACAAATTAAAAATTTTTTTTTGAATTTTTAATGATGAGGAATAATCAAAATGCCACTAAGATCAAATAAACAATGCATGCAAGACACCAAACTTAGAAGTTTGTATACTATTGACACTAACGAATTGAGAGTGCATATGAGAAACAACAAAGCACTCAAGACAAGAGAATTTAAAGATCAGAGCAAGAAAATCATCAAGCGCAACTTGAAGATCAATGAAGACACATGAATGAATTCGAAAAATGCAAGAAGAACAGAAACATGCGATTGACACCAAACTGAAAATTAGACACTAGACTCAAACAAGAAACATAAAAATATTTTTGATTTTAAGATTTTATAATTTTTTTGGATTTTTCAAAAATTGAGTGGAAAAGAAAAATAAGGATTTCAAAATTCTTAATGAGTATTCCAGGAATCATGCAATGTTAGTCTAAAGCTTTAGTCTAAAGAAATCAGACATGGCTAGCCAAGCTTTAGCAGGACATTACATTCAAGAGCTAAATTGATGAGAATCAATCAGCTTTGGTGATGATAAGGACATCATTTTGAAACTCTAGAATTCATTCTTAAGAACTCTGAAGAACAATACCTAATCTAAGCAACAAGATGAACCGTCAGTTGTCCAAACTTGAACAATCCCCAGCAACGGCACCAAAAACATGGTGCACGAAATTGTGATCATCAATGGCGCCATCAACATGGTACGCTCAATTGTAATCTCAACTCTTTATCACAACTTCGCACAACTAACCAGCAAGTGCACTGGGTCGTCCAAGTAATAAACCTTACGCGAGTAAGGGTCGATCCCACGGAGATTGTTGGTATGAAGCAAGCTATGGTCTTCTTGTAAATCTCAGTCAGGCATATTCAAATGGTTATGGAGGATTGATAATTAAAAAACTAACACCCCACAATCGCGAGTTTGAAGCTCGTCACAGTCATTCAATCCTTGAATCCTACTCAGAATACCACAGACAAGGTTTAGACCTTCCGGATTCTCAAGAATGGCCGCCAATGGATTCTAGCTTATACCACGAAGATTCTGATTAAGGAATCCAAGAGATATCCACTCAATCTAAGGTAGAACGGAGGTGGATGTCAGGCACACGTTCATAGGTGAGAATGATGATGAGTCTCAC
>NC_029772.3:63507103-63517902 GCF_000817695.3 Arachis duranensis | reverse complement strand
TCATGTTCTTGGGTGCAAATGAATATCTTAGAACAAGAATAAGCTGAATTGAATAGAAGAACAATAGTAATTGCATTAATACTCGAGGTACAGCAGAGCTCCACACCTTAATCTATGGTGTGTAGAAACTCCACCGTTGAAAATACATAAGAACAAGGTCTAGGCATGGTCGAGAGGCCAGCCCCTATGATCTAAGAACTCGACATCCAAAGATGAAAATACAATAGCAAAAGGTCCTATTTATAGAGAACTAGTAGCTTGGGGTTTACAAAAATGAGTAAATGACGTAAAAATCCACTTCCAGGCCCACTTGGTGTGTGCTTGGGCTGAGCATTGAAGCATTTTCGTGTAGAGACTTTTCTTGGAGTTAAACGCCAGCTTTTGTGCCAGTTTGGGCATTTAACTCCCACTTCTGTGCCTGTTCCGGCGTTAAACGTCGGGCAGTCTTGAGCTGATTTGGAACGCCGGTTTGGGCCATCAAAATCTCGGGCAAAGTATGGACTATTATATATTGCTGGAAAGCCCAGGATGTCTACTTTCTAACGCAATTAAGAGCTTGCCAATTGGGCTTCTGTAGCTCCAGCAAATCCACTTCGAGTGCAGGGAGGTCAGAATCCAACAGCATCTGCAGTCCTTTTTCAGCCTCTGAATCAGATTTTTGCTCAGGTCCCTCAATTTCAGCCAGAAAATACCTGAAATCATAGAAAAACACACAAACTCATAGTAAAGTCCAGAAAGGTGAATTTTAAATAAAATATAATAAAAATATAATAAAAACTAACTAAAACATACTAAAAACATACTAAAAACAATGCCAAGAAGCGTATAAATTATCCGCTCATCAAAGAAACAATCATTTGAATGTCTTTTGTGATTGTAGCATGCATAAGAAACTAGCCAACCATGAACATAAAAATTGCTACTCTTCTCACCTTGGTTTGTCAAACTCTATTGCATGATTCTTTATTTGCTTAGGGACAAGCAAAGTTTAAGTTAACGGCACCATAAAACTTGATGACTCTCATTCACTACCCCCTTTTAAAAATTTAGTGAACGAGTTCTTTTCGTCAAGTGATAACCCACAGTGGAGTGGGATCGTATCCACAGAGATTGGCAAACCCAAGCAGTTTTAATTGATTGATGAATTAGTCAAGCGGATCAATAATAGTGTGAAGTGCAGAATTGTAAATGGCATAAATGTAAATGACTAGAATGTAAAGAAAAGCAATAAAGTGCAGGAATGGAAATTGTAGAATGTAAATTGCTGAATCATAAATGACTTGAATGTAAATGGGAATGGGGAATTACTGAAGGGAAAATTGAGCTATAAAGAAATGGATAGATAAGAATGGGGGAATTCATTGAGATTGGGAGATGTTGCCTCTTTGGATCAAATCTAGCTTAGATCTTCTTCAATCATGCAACTCACTGACCTCTTGGCAATCATGATTGATTGATCCCTAATCCCTTGGTGACTCAATCTCTCAGATCTTGATCAATAGCCAATTCCTTGGTCTAATTGCTCATGAAGAGAGATATGCTTGGTCCATGATTACACACCTTTGTAGATCCAGGTAGAGGGGGGATTATATGTCACGTATCCCATCACCAAAACCCATAATCTACTCAAATGTGAGAAGGGATTTCAAACATGGTTTCATGTTTCCTTTCCCAAGGTTCCCATAAAACCCAATTGTATTCAATCTCTTTCCCAAGATAATTGAACACTAAGCATTAAGAACGAAATTCCTTCTAGCAAATCAAGAGAAGATGAAGAGAAGAAGAATTTCACTATTATGAATCCATCAAGTACAACAGAGCTCCCTCTCTCAATGAAAGGGAAGTTAGCTACTCATAGCTTAGAAAGTACAAAAAATGGAATGTAAAGTGGATCTAGAACTCACGGCCTAACCTCTTCTTCAGTACTCTTTTGGGGTATATATACTACTCCTAGTAAAATAAAAGAATTACAAAAGTGAAAAAGGGAAAATTACATTTTGGAGGGAAAGGAAGCACTCAATAAACGTGACCCTTTAGCTAGCATGTCTCAGGCGTGTCACGTGCCCTTCAAAATGGCTTGGCGTGCCACGCTCAATCCCTCAAGTGGCACGCTCGTCCCTCTTTCAACCTTGGCATGGCATGCCTTCGAACTCAAGTGGCACGCCGAAGTGGAATTCTTGTGTTGGCGTGCCACGCCTTCGAGCTCAAGTGGCACGCCCCCATGTAATTGGCCTCTTCCACCCTCTCTGGAAAGTTATACCAGCGTTCCACGCCTGAAGGATGGCGTGCCACGCCCATGATCCTGTCTTGTTCCAGGGGTTGGTGTGCCACGCCTTGGCCTTCAAGTGGCACGCCAAAGTGACTTTTTGGAACTGGCGTGCCACGCCTTCGACACCAAGTGGCACGCCCAGTTCTTGCTTGTGTTGTCTTGTGCATTGGCGTGCCACGCCTGGTTGCTCAAGTGGCACGCCTAAGTGAGGTTGAGAGGTTGGCATGCCACGCCTTCGACTTCAAGTGGCACGCCCAGTCTTCCCTTGCCTTCAGCCCCTTCTCTGGGTCATTGTACCAGCGTGCCACACCACGTTGCTCAAGTGGCACGCCCATGTATTTGTTCACTCTTCAAGCTTGGCGTGCCACGCCTGGGTCTTCAAGTGGCACGCCAAAGTGGCTTTCTGGAGCTGGCGTGCCACGCCTTCAACTTCAATTGGCACGCCCATAGTAGTTGATGGATCCGGCATGCCACGCCCAGCCTGGCGTGCCACGCCCTTCTTGTGTTCCCCTTTTTGCTCTCTGGAATCTGTTACTAGCATGCCACGCCCAATCCCTGGCGTGCCACGCCCACATGCATGCTTGGATCTACCTTCTGGAATTTAGTATTGGCGTGCTATGCTTAGCTCCTGGCATGCCACGCTAGTGCATTTTTGTGGCATTTGCCCTCAAGTGGCACACTAGTTTCACACGCCTAGCTTCTTGTTTGTCTTCTTCCCATTTTTGATACCATTTTCACCTGTAATTCAGCACAACTCTTCTCAAAGTAGTGTACCATAATATTTATCAAATAATGCATGAACTGTACTGATCAAATGAGATTTGTGCTCTTTTATGGTCTTCTTTATGCAAGAAAGAAGGGTATATGATGCAAGTCATCAGGCTAGCATGAGGACATGCTATCGTTTAAGTGTTGGAGAATTGATGAGTCCAAATTTGATGAGATATTTTGCCTTAATTTGGATGGATTCCATCACATAAACTTTCACTTATTCACCAAAATAGCATAATTTTGTGTTATCTCCCCAAATTGATCCTAAATGCGAAAACATATATTTTTGTGCTTAAATTAGTGATCTTAATTCGACTTTTCTGCCATTCGATGCCATGACATGTTTGTTGAACGATTTTAGGTCCTAGAGGCAAGATTGGCAAGGCAAAAGCGGAAGGAAGCATGTACAAAGGGAGAACACATGAAGAAAACAAAGGAGAAGCACACAGCCATGTGTGCGTACACACAGCATCCAGTGCGTACGCACAAGTGAACATTCAGCGAAGTGTGCGTTCGCACACATCTGTGCATACGCACAGATCCCTGCACGTGGTTTCATTAATGAAACACGTGATCCATGTTTTCAGGGGCCTTTGGCCCATTTTTGGGAGGCTTGATGCTGAATGGAAAGTGCTATATCAAGGGGAATTGAAACCATATGAAGGCATTAGGACTTAGAACTTTATTTTTTACAAATTTCCATAATTTTAGGAGTATGAGTAGTGTTGGGTAGTTTCTTCATTTCTACTAAGTTTTGATAGAATTCCTTGTAGTCTCATTCCCAAGTATGTGGTTATGACGATGATAGAATTCCTTGTAGTCTCATTCCCAAGTCAAGTATGCATACATAGCATTTCAACTAAGTTTTGATCTTATCTCCCTATTTAGTTGCATTAATATCAATTTTGACCATTTCATAGTTCTTTGATTTCTTAGTTCTTTTAATCTTTAGTTCTTTCATTGAAAACCCTTTTTCCTCACAACCACGAAAGTGACACTTCAATTACATTCCTAGGGAGAATGACCCGAGGTTTCATTACTTGGTTTATGTTTTGTACTTGAGAAAACTAAGCTTTGATTTGAGCATTACTTGTTGGCTTGGAACTATACTTGCAATGGAACTATTTTCTGAAAATCTAAGCCAACGGTTTTGATCTTTCAGCCATCTTTTCTAATCGCCTGACTAAGATTTACAAGATAGCAATTGTTGCTCAATCCATTAATCTCCGTGGGATTCGACCCTCACTCACCTGAGGTATTACTTGGACGACCCGGTGCACTTGCCGGTTCAGTTGTGCGGAGTTAAATTTTGCACACTAGTATACCTGAGGGGTGTCAGTGTATTTATAGTAAAAAGATAACCACCTTTTTTAGTAGTTTCACATTTATTGGTGGATAGCCCATTTCTTTTTTTTGCAAGTTTGTTGGAGTCTATCTTTTAGGAGAAATAGAGATAGTAGGAGTTTAGGAGAGATTTAGGGAAGCAGTTACTTATTTAGATAAGAAGAATTGGACCATTTTTTTGTGTTCGACCTCTTTAGAAGGTCGGGTGAATGGAATAGACTATCTTTGAGGGGCCTTTATCCTTATTAGGCATGGCTGCATTTGGGTTAGGGTATGAACAAACACCTAATTTTGATTTTTTTTTTGTAAAACATAAAAACATGACATATATATAAATATAAAGTATTTTTTTATAAAAAGAATAATATATTATTTCTAATTTTTTTAAGAACTTATATAAAGATTAAAGTTAAACACGTTGAAACTTGAAGATATTTAAATATATCCAAACATGTCTATGGAAGTTTTTTTTTTATTTTTTATTAAGATAGAGTTAGCCAACAAAAAAAAATATGTCAAAAGAATATTAGATGAGAATTGTGTTCGAAATATATCATCACTCGCACGCAATAAAAATTAATAATCTAAAAGTAGTTAATACTTTAATTTTAGAAGATGCAATTCCATTTAATATTATTATTACTATTATTATTATGTGTTTAAATGTTACTCCATATTTCAGTTCTTTCTACTCACTCCCACCCCTACTATTTAGCATGCCACACGGACATTGAAGTAAAGTAACGGAATCTAAGTTACAGGTCAAATCTACTGTTGAAATTTACAAAAAGCCAGGGAATTAGATTCAAGGTGAGTTTTATAGTACCTTTGTTATAATGTGTAAATTGCCTAACTTTTCTTTTAAAGTAAAAAATAAAATATTTAAAGTAAAAAGTAAATCATGTAAAATTTATTAAATATTATTTATTTATCTCTTTTAGTAACTTAGGTACAAAATAATAGGCACTATAGCATTCACCTAGATTCAATCTTAGGGAATAAAATAGTGCATAAATATCTCTCTAAATGGCCTATAAATTGCACTTTGTGCTAGCACAATTACCATATGTGCTCGTGCTTAAACCTGAAGAACAAGTAGTGAGAGAAAAAAAGAGAAAAATGCGTAGATCCCAGGACTACCATGAACACATATCTAGAGTGCACAGGGCGCCTAGCGAAATAACTGACGTCCCTTGTTAGTCGTTACCCCAGTGTCCATATTGCCTTCGGCAAGAAGGCAACAGTTTATGGGGAAGACGAGGGATGTCAAAACTATGGCTATCCTCTCCAACCTCGCCATGATGACGAGACGGTTGAAGTAGTAGACTATGGAAGAACCACCAACCCTGAGAATTGGGATGGTGATGCCACCTATGTTGAGTCTGATCGGTACTATCCCAAGAAGAACAGCGGTGGCTTTGAGTTGCACCCCTGGAAGACCTTTAGGCCTTAAAAAAAAACAGTTATTTCTTAAGTGTTGTGTCTAGTTTACTATATAGCATATGCTTCCTAATACACCAAGATCAGTAGTGTGACATCGGTAAGAAATCAATTCATCACCTATGACAACTATCCATCCTGTGGTTCAAAATCAACAGATTTTTTGAGCAACTCGTAAGTTGAGTAAAATAATCCAAAAAGAATTTCAAATTATTTTTTTATTTCTAGTTTCTAGAATATTTCTATTTCTTCTTTCTATTCTAAAATAGAATATTTATTCAGTTCTATTTCGAAATATTTAATAATTTGAAATAAAGAATTAAAAAAAGATATTAATAAAATAATTTTTTTTATAATAATAAAAAAGAACTTTGTTGTTTAACTTAATTCTTGAATTTCTATGGAAAAAAATCGGAAAAATCGGGCCCCCCTCTTTTTTATTGTATGTAATTTGTTCTATTTTTTTTATTTAAAACAAAAAACGAGTTACCTTAGAATGCCCTTTCACTTTTTTATCATTAGATTTAGTCGTGGATTCCATTCCTTTACTATACTACAACAGAAGAAAAAGGATATGAGATCCCATCCCTCAAACTCGGGTTCCGCAGTTTTTTTGTCTTTCCATATCTTATTTAAAAAGAAAACTCTATCAACCACGAAAGAGTCTTTTTTTTCTGTCATCAAATAGAAAGTATCGATTACTGCTATTTTTTTTACTTGTTACTGGATAACTAACCAATTCAACTCTTTCTTCAAAAAAAGGGGGGTAACAACAAGAAAACATCTTCCACAACCACTCTTTCCGGATTTGGCATCTAATTGAATTGGAGAAATAAAATAGGAGAATCTATGTCATGAATTATCAAAAACAAATACAAGTCAGTCCATGGGAGTCACAATTTAATTGATCTTCGGTTTGTAATCCGAAGCTAATATTGAATATATATTAATTAATAACATGTGGAGAACCTTCATCTTATACTATAAAGATCCATTAGACTCTTAAACTTTGCGGAATTTTGTATTGAGTACATTGCATTGATACAACCAACAAGCAAGTTAGAAAGAATCTAGTACTTGATCTCAGCACGAATCTTTTAATTTCGTTGCTGTGTCCGAAGAAGGATAGCTATACTGATTCGGTATACTCGAAAGACACCCTGGGTACAATATTGACGATCTAACAAGGATGATTCTCAGTAAATTTCTACTTACTGCTCTCATCTTTTATGGAATCGATCCCCCTTTGACTGTACAAGAATATGTGGAGCTCAACATGTCTGGAAGCACCGGAGAACGTTCTTTTGCTGATATTATTACCAGTATTCGATACTGGATTATTCATAGCATTACTATACCCTCCCTATTCATTGCGGGTTGGTTATTTGTCAGCACGGGTTTAGCTTACAATGTTTTTGGAAGCCCTCGGCCAAACGAGTATTTTACGGAGAACCGACAAGGAATTCCATTAATAACTGGCCGTTTTGATCCTTTGGACCAACTTGATGAATTTAGTAGATCTTTTTAGGAGGCTCCAATGACCATAGATAGGACCTATCCAATTTTTACAGTACGATGGTTGACTGTTCACGGACTAGCAGTACCCACTGTTTCTTTTTTGGGATCAATATCAGCAATGCAGTTCATCCAACGATAAACCTAATCCGAATTATAGAGCTACGACACAATCAAACCCAAACGAACAAAATGTAGAATTGAATCGTACCAGTCTCTACTGGGGGTTATTACTCATTTTTGTACTTGCTGTTTTATTTTCAAATTATTTCTTCAATTAATAGAAGAAAGGGAATAAATACGTATACGTATTCGGAATTCTCTTATCCCATTCGGAAGGATATAATTTCATAATTATCTATGACTGTTTATGTCACTAGCATGACTACCTGATCAAATGTGGAGGAAAGAGGGATAAATGGCCGATACTACTGGAAGGATTCCTCTTTGGATAATAGGTACTGTAACTGGTATTCCTGTGATCGGTTTAATTGGTATTTTCTTTTATGGTTCATATTCCGGATTGGGTTCATCCCTGTAGTAATCAGATGAATTGAGTTTGCAAAATGAACGTGTAAGAAGAACTCAACAGGGATCCACTCTTTTCATGAAGGGTATAACAAACATACCCTGTCTCCACATTGGGTCAAGAACAGGATCAGAGGGATCAAAAACTGCTAATTCATATAGAGCCATCGAACCGGCCCAACCAGCAACCAGAGCCGTATGCATTATATGGACAGAAAGTAAGCGGCCGGGATCATTTAATACAACAGTATGAACACGATACCAAGGCAAACCCATGAGAATACCCCTCTTTTTTTTTCAGCAAAAAATAGACACTATGTAACTTTATTGCACTAGAAAAAAGATACTAAAAAATATACTATGGAACCCCCTTTGCAGTCAATTATATCTGGTAAAGGATTTATATTTGTTCTAGGTTTTTAGGAAAAATGGAACAATTCTATTCAGTAGGAACAAAAAGAAGTGGATCTATTTTATTCTATATCCGATAAATAACAATACGCAATGGTGGTGTGGGAGGACGTTGACCAAATGAATAAAAAAAAGATATAGTTCTGATTCAATGGGTTAGGTCCACTTACTTTTTTTTAATGTTTCAAAATTTTATTATTGGAATAATCGAAAATAGCAATATAAAGAAGATATCATTATTCATTAAATAAAAAAAAGAGACTGATAAAAATGTTCTACTTTATAAATAGACTAAGTACTAAATAGACTAAGTAGAAATTGTTTACTAAAATTTGATTGGCATCTTCTTCTGGAAATCCTAGCTATTCTTAGCATGATATTGGGGAATCTCATTGCTATTACAAAGTATCCATTGCTGGGAATTCAAATTTGATCGCCTTCCATACTTCACAAGCAGCAGCTAACATTTCCTGCTGCGGTTTGGGCGGCAAATGGTGTTCCCCTTCGCGTACCTTTGAGTATCAATTGTAGTTCCAAAAACTCCATATGCTTTAGTTATTTCAAAAGACTCAGAAATGAATAGGTACGGAATAGAGATATTTGAACCGCCCAAGTAAAGAACTGTATATCGCATTTATTAGTATTCTAGATTTAGAATACTATACATAATAATATTATACCTTGGATTTTGAAATATAAAAGAATCTCTCATAGAATAGGTTATGTTAATATTAGATAGAATAATGAAAAATTTCAAAATTAGATAGAATTCTAAATAGATTATTCAATTTCAACCAATCTGTAGGATATCTTATATATATTCTATCAAAAATATGGACAATCAAACCTATTTCTCGATTCAATAGAAGCCCAAAGAGGGGAATAGGGTCCAAAATAATGATAGATGTAGCATTCAGACCGAATGACTCTATGAAATTACGTCGCTACTTACGCATAGTTCGGGTAACGTAGGAGACATCTCTATTTTATCTATATGAAGAAGAAATCTTGTAACGAGGGGATTCTTGTTCAAATATTTTGTTCCGAATGAACAAGATATTGAGGAATTGTCCATACGTAAAATAATAATTATTGATACAGGCCCTTTCCACAAAAAAAGGGAATCTTTTGTTACAATAGAAACAGAAGTGATATTGATTATTCAAGAATCGAAGTCGATTTGCTTTAAAAAAAGAGGATATCAATGAACTTCTATGAAATGGTTTCACGGGATTCAGCCAATTGTCTTGATCGTGGGATATCATTGAAACATAGGAATCCGGGTTATCAAAAGATTTCCTGCGATTCTTTCTAGTATGGAATGAGTCAATCATCCACTTTGGTATCTTATTGAAAAAAGATGGTGATATTGTTCTTCCATTGATCAAGAATTTCGATTTTTGGGAAGTATCACGGCCATCCAATAAGAAGGGTTTCAATTTTTTCAAATGGACGATTTGAAGACCTATTGATTCTAACAACTGATTACAGAGTGGATCATTCGGACCTTTCAATTCATAGATGTGGATCTCGGACCTATGAATGGGGATACTCCCGAAACTCACAAAGAAAAAAGGAAGTGAGTTAGACAAAAAGAGAAGAAACTTGGACAAAAAAGGAAGTAACTTGGACAAAAAGAAACAAAGTAACTTAGACAAATCTTTTTTGTCGATAACCTCAACCTCAGACCAATCAATCGAATATTGATTAATACGTAATCGATCGAACACTACTTGAAAACGGCTATTCTGCTCAGAACTGAGAAGTTCTAAATGTTCCTGGAAATTCTTGCTCCCATTGGACCATCTGTATCTACATGCATTAAGATCCCGATTCATGGATCTCTCGGTTCGAGAAATCAAAATAAGAGGATCGAACCATTTCTTCTGACTCTTTTTCAAATTTGATAACTGGTGGTTGATCGTGTATTTCATTATAGTTCTATGATTCATAGTATCATTTTCTATTTGATACCTTTGAATTCCATGTTCGAAGTTGCGATCGAATCGATTCTTTTTAATGAATCGATTCAATACATTTCTTATGTACCCATAGATGCTATATTGGATTTGAATCAGATTTCGGATCAATCTATATTGATTGACTGCCTCCATTATGTTGTTGCTAGCAAATACCACTATTTTTGGTTTTGGATCTTCCAAATCATTCCCGCAAGAGGTCCGGACCCATTTTTTTATGAGCCTTCGATAAAAAGATTCATTCTCTTCATAAAAAAGAGGAGGTAGAAACAATAAAGATTTATTTTTCGACTCATCCCTGGAGTTGAATACCCCCCTCAAGAATTGTTTTTGATCCAAGCCGGAGGAATCAATAGAAAAGGCAAATCCCTTATGATACACCAGATCCGACTCGGTTATTGATAGAGTGAATAGATCTGCCATTTCTTGAGATCTCTCTTCTGATTCAAAATCGTGGTGTAACGTGTATCCCCCCCTGTTCCGTTCATGGAATAGATGAAATAAACCAAAAAATGGATTTTTGTTCAAGAATGAAATCTTAT
>NC_029772.3:63502798-63506541 GCF_000817695.3 Arachis duranensis | reverse complement strand
GGTCATAAGCGTCTATACCGTAAAATCGATTTTCGCCGGAATGAAAAAGACATATATGGTAGAATCGTCACCATAGAATACGACCCTAATCGAAATGCATACATCTGTCTCATACACTATGGGGATGGTGAGCAAAGATATATTTTACACCCCAGAGGGGCTATAATTGGAGATACCATTGTTTCTGGTACAGAAGTTCCTATTAAAATGGGAAATGCCCTACCTTTGAGTGCGGTTTGAACTATTGATTTACGTAATTGGAAGTAACCAATTAGGTTTACGGCGAAACCTAGAAATCGATCACTGATCCAATTTGAGTACCTCCACAGGATAGACCTCAACAGAAAACTGAAGAGTAACGGCAGCAAGTGATTGAGTTCAGTAGTTCCTCATATAAAATTATTGACTCTAGAGATATAGTAATATGGAGAAGACAAAATTGTTTCAAGCACCGACAGAACCAGAGGCGCCCCTTGTTTCAAAGAGGGGGGGCGGGTTATTCACATTTCATTTGATGGTCAAAGGCGAATTGAAAGCTAAGCAGTGGTAATTCTAAGGATTGGATTCCCCGGGGGAAAAATAGAGATGTCTCCTACGTTACCCGAACTATGCGTAAGTAGCGACGTAATTTCATAGAGTCATTCGGTCTGAATGCTACATGAAGAACATAAGCCAGATGAAGGAACAGGAAGACCTAGGATGTAGACGATCATAACATGAGTGATTCGGCGGATTTGGATTCCTATATATCCACTCATGCGGTACTTCATTGTGTGATATATATAAGATCCATCTGTATAGATATCATCATCTACATCCAGAAAGCCGTATGCTTTGGAAGAAGCTTGTACAGTTTGGGAAGGGGTTTTGATTGATCAAAAAAAAAAAAGAAGAATCCACTTCAACCGATATGCCCTTATCCTAAAGGTTTACACCATAATAGTGCTAGTTGATGAGAGTTACTTCGGAAACAA
Source organism: Arachis duranensis (assembly GCF_000817695.3). Classification (NCBI taxonomy): domain Eukaryota; kingdom Viridiplantae; phylum Streptophyta; class Magnoliopsida; order Fabales; family Fabaceae; genus Arachis; species Arachis duranensis. Next base: position 63,505,567 of record NC_029772.3, on the reverse strand, counting down.
AGAAGAATCAAGTCAAATTCATTTACTTGGGTTTGGTTTATTTATTCTAACAATTCCAATAAAACAGAACTGGATCTAATATGAGTTGGCGATCAGAACATATATGGGTAGAACTTATAGCGGGGTCTCGAAAAACTAGCAATTTCTGCTGGGCAGCAGTGGGGAATTTTCCGCAATGGGCGAAAGCCTGACAGAGCAATGCCGCGTGGAGGTAGAAGGCCTACGGGTCGTGAACTTCTTTTCCCGGAGAAGAAGCAATGACGGTATCCGGGGAATAAGCATCGGCTAACTCTGTGCCAGCAGCCGCGGTAAGACAGAGGATGCAAGCGTTATCCGGTCTGTAGCGTGACATAAAGACTCCCTTTTTAATTAAAAAATGAAAAATCGAAATTAAAACTAAACTAAATGACAAATATGATATGAGAAATGAAGCGAAATTCACAAAAGCATTGTAGTACAAAGAAGAATTGTATGAATTCTATCAATATCTGAACCTTATTCTATTTATAGAGAAAAAAGGAGGTTTGTTTCTTGAGTTGTTCTACAGAGATCAAACTTCACCAATTTTTGATTCCTAAAAAAAAGACATTATCCATTTTTAAAAAATAAAACAACAACAAAAAGAGATCTTAAAGGGGACCCTCTATAATTTCGCACGGCAGGCCTATATTTCTTGGTTTCAATAGGACTCCTTACGAGCGTTGTTTCTATCTACTATTATCTAAAAAAAATTCCCTGAGTAAGAACTGCTGGATTATCACTTATTCAAGAAATAGATAGGATAGAATGAAAAAAGAAATCAAAAGACATTTTTTTGCTTTGATAAAAAAAAGACAAACAGTGGCAATTTTATTTGAAAGAATCAAAATTTTTTTTTTGAATATTATTCTTTGATCAAAGGAACGGAGTGTGCCCGGGCTCCGCTGGTAGCGCGAACGAGAAAAGGTATCATTTTTCTCTTGAAAAATTGTTAAAAAAAATTTCTATCAGATTTATGAGTAAATTTATGAGTCATAAGACAATTAACCATTCATGACTTAGGGGATTTGATTTAGAAGAACCATAGCATTTTGTGATTCATTGTTAAATCCACTTTGATTCTCTATGAACTAACAATTTTGGACCATTACTATGGTTAAAGCAAAGCTAGGCATAGGCAATTTTAAATCTAGACGCAGTATAGTATTCTTTCTACCACCATGTTAATATAAAAAAATGGTTTGAAAATAAAAGATAGTTGGAATCTTTTTCGATTTAAAACACTCATGTCGATAAAATAGCTTGAATTACCTTTACGGCGAAAAATTCGAAAAAATGGGAAAAAAGTGAATCTTTTTCTCACCCCCCCTCTTTTTTTATACAATTTATACAATGCGAAATCGATGACCTACGTATAAAATGGGCCATCCCCCTGACTCGTATTGACGAGAATTTAACTTCACGAGAAATTGAACAAAAAGCTGCAGAATTGGCCTATTTCTTGCGTGTACCAATTGAATTACTTTGAAAAAAAGAAATGAAACTGAAAAAATGAATGCTTTCTTCGGAAAAAGAGATTTTGTTTTGATAGAAGGGGCCCTCTTTGGATTCGAAATCCGACTAATATATTCAGTTAATAGGAATAGGATGAGTAGAATCCATAAAAAATACTTATCGAAAAAAGTGATCCATTGAGTCATACTAAGTATATTTGAATTCTATTGATTATAGACTATCTTTATAACAATATAAGAAAAAAATGCGATATATAAATTCAATATTCTATAATTAATAATTATATATAGCAGGTACAAATATTAAATCGAGGTACCCATTCTATGATAAACTTACCTTCCATTTTTGTGCCTTTAGTGGGCCTAGTATTTCCGGCACTTGCAATGGCTTCTTTATTTCTTTATGTTCAAAAGAACAAGATCTTTTAGATACGGACAATAGGCACAAATCAAGTATATTTTTTTAGATCAGGGAGCAACAGGAGCGGAACAATAAACCTATTGATATTTGCAGAATCTTTTGAGTCGCCAATTGGAAAGCTATAGTCATGTTTCTAATCCTCCAATTTACCAACAAAAGAAAACTATATCATTTGATCCCAAATCCTCGATTCCGTTATCAAAAAAAAATTGTAATAAAAAAACATATTTTGGGGTTTTATCATGAATCTATTTCACCGAGCCTCCCTATTAATATAATAGAAATCTATATATATAATTTTGATAATTTTGGAGTTAAACTCCCATTTGTCCATATTTCGAGAAAGAGTATTTCTTGTTTTTCATTCCCATTTGGCAAAAAATCCAAGTGGTTATTAACAAAATAACTATTTTTTGATAGTCCTATATAAAATTATGTATTAGAAATTGAAATAAAGAAAAAGGGAGGATTAAAAATGCGAGATCTTAAAACATATCTCTCCGGGGCACCAGTGGTAAGTACTCTATGGTTCAGAGCTTTAGCGGGTCTATTGATCGAAATCAATCGTTTTTTTCCGAATGCATTGATATTCCCCTTTTCTTAATTATAGTTACTGTCGCAGGAAGTGGTGAAGAGGATTCGAAATCGAAAAAAATATCGAAAATTCCTCCTATTTTTTTTTTAGAATTCGAATCGAATAGAATAAGTTAGAAAAGAGAAAGAATAAAAGAAAAGGTGGATTTGTCCTTCGCGAAACTCGAAATCTGGTACAGGCTCTAAATAGAATTTCTATATTTCTAAAAACTAAAAATAAAAGATAAAAAAAAGATTTTGAATGATTTGAATTGAACAAGA
>NC_029772.3:63491069-63502698 GCF_000817695.3 Arachis duranensis | reverse complement strand
AGCTAAACATTCAAACCATGAAGGTGTCCTCACAGCTGTCTGATCACTATATTGTGACTAAAATCCTTCCACAGGAACTCATAGAGGTCATCAAAGAGGAAACCGGAAGGAAGTTCACAGTAAAGAAAGACAAGCTAAGGCACTATGATCTTCAATTTTCATGATCAGCAAAATGAAAGATGTCAAGCTAGTGACATTAAAAGAGCGCTTATTGGGAGGCAACCCAACCTGAGGTAGTTTTATTTTCATAGCTTTTTCAATAAAAATGTTGAATAATTGGTATGCATTGCAAGGAGCTAACTTTGGTGTTGCACACCAAAAAAATTTAAGGGATAATGAAAGATTCTAAGTTTGGTGTTCCACCAAAATCTCATTTAAAAGCACATTCTCACTTCCTGCACAATACTAGCTCCAAGCAATCAGACAGATTATTCAACTACTTAACTGCTTTCTAGTTTTAATTCTATAACCTTTAGCAAGGACACAAGGTTTCACATATGGTTAAGTTGATGCATGAAAAATAGTGGCAAAGAACTAAGTTTGGTGTTCACACACCAAAGTAAGTTCAAAAAGCCATAATCATTTTTAGACTAACCAATTGCACAAAGGCTTGAGAAGCAAGCAACCTTTGAGAACTATGCAGGACATTAGTCAACCATTGAAGATATTGTGCATCTTAACTCAAAGGGAACACAGCAGAAGGAAGAATCAAAGGGCTGCAACTTCAAAGGTTGTATCTAAACTTAATCCTTGCTGCTGTAAATTGTTTTGAATCTGGGAACCCTATTATATATCTTGCTAAAGTGTTTATCTAGTTGCAAGTGAAGTTGTTTGATTAAGTATGTTGATCTGCATAATGCTTGTCATTCATCACTTAGCTTTAATTTGTGTTTTGTTTCCCATATGCTTGAATAAAAGAGAAATGTTTGAATTAGAAAGTAAATATCCAATGTTGCATAAGTTAGAATGGAAATTAATGGTGGTATACGTGTTTGATTAAATGCATAACTCATGAAATAATTGCTGCATAAGGTCATTTTCATTGAAGTATGAGCTAGCTTGCTGTCATAAAGGTTCCTATCAGTAAAGAAAAAAAAATCCCTTGAGAACAAAATAAAACAGAAAGAAAAGGAAGAAGAAAAAGCCAATGTGGCAAGAAAAATGAAGAATAAAGGCTGGGCACCAATAGCTTGGACCCTAGGACACATGCCTGTGGTGTTCTTGTACTAGGATATGCTTGGATAAGTAAATTCTAAGGGGTATTTTAAAACCTGGCCACTTAGATCAACTGATTTGGGATGGCCAATTGAAAGTCCACAATAAAGAGCAACCTAGCTACAGAACATTTAGTTATCCAAAGAGATGCTGGGCATCAATGATCCTAGGAGGAAATAGTGAGCCATGTGTCTGTGGTGAAGAAATGTTGAGCAAAAAAATAAAGCCAAAGGCTGCTGCAACATTTGACACCAAGCCTTCAAAGAATAATAAGCTTGTTAAGCAAAATAAGAAAAGAGAAGTTAGCAAGGGAGCAAGTAAAAAGTAAACCTTACAACAGCAAGTTTAGTAAGCCTTTGAGGAAAGGTTTATATTATGTAACAGCAAACAATAACTGAGTTATCATTGTCTGCATAAAAACTCCATGAATCAAGTTCTGCTATATGCTTAATAAGGATATGTATGCTTTTCTTTTTTCATTTCATTTCCCCTTAATTTTGATGCTTGCTTGGGGACAAGCAAGAATTAAGTTTGGTGTTGTGATGACAGGTCATCATATACCCATTTTTCAAGCTAATTTCACTTGTTTCATTAGTCTTCATGCACTTTCTTGCATCCTAAGTAAGTAATTTGGAATGAAAATGCATAACTTCTTTAAATAAATTTAATTGAATTTTAATTGATTTATAAACCTTGTGAATTTAGTGATACTTTGATTGGTTGTTTTGATTATTTGAAGGAGAAGAAAAGAAGAAAAGAGTGAAGCGTGGCGTAAGAAAGCGTGGCCCAAGGAAGAAAAGAGTGTAGCGCATGGAAGGGAGGAAGCCACACTGCCCTCTACAAGAGCACACTGCCCTCCAAGGGAGCACAACAATGAACCAAGTACTCAAGTCCTCACTGCCCTGCCCTCCTTGAGGGCGGAGCACAATTCTAGGCCAAGAAACAAAGGAAAGAAAAATTCTGCCCTGCCCCCCTCAAGAGCAATGTCGGGCTCTCACCAAAATAAATCAAAGGAAATTGTCTCCAAGTGCCACCCATGGGTTTCGAACCCAAGAACAAGAAGGAAAGAAGTAGCGCTCAAATACAAGGAAAACAAGCAAAAATTGGTTTGTTTTCAACCTCCAAGGATCGAACATAGCACCTTGTGGAAGCAAAGAACTAGGCGCTACTTTGGTGCCAAGGAACCCAAGGAAGAAATGCAACAAAAAGCCATCCAGCAAGTTTCGAACCTGGGACCTCACCCAAGAGCAAGGAAAGCTTGCGCTGCCCACAAGGAGGGCAGGGCAGCATTCTGTGGTGCATGGCACGCACATCCTTGGCACGGCCAGCACGCACAATTGATGCGCACCAAGGGAGCTTCGGCCAGCAGTAAGCACGCACGGGCAGGGAGGCAAGGCGCACCATGGCAACATTACCCTGCCCTCCACAAGGGCAGGGCAGCATCCTGAAGCCTCTCCCACACTTGGCACACAACATGCTTCCTCACACAACTTCCCTGCTCTGCCCTCCACAAGGGCAGGGCAGCCTCTTGGGAGCAACATAGGGGCCAAAATCAACCAAAATTCAATTAAAAATTCATTTTAATTCAATTCTCCACCAAATCAAAAAGCCCACTCAACATGACTCAAAGGCACACAGAGAAGCTAGATTAGGAATTTCATTTTGTGAATTTTTTTTTTAATTTCAATTTCATTTTATTTTCATTTTGTAAAAAGCCTATATAAAGGCATCACTCTCATTTCAGAGGGGAGCTCGAAAAAAAACGCTAGCTCCACTAGGGAGCATTAGGAGTAATAGTAGAGAGCTCTCTCTTTTAATTTTTCTTTCTGCTTTGAATCTGGATTGAGAGTGAAGGAATTCTGTTTCCCTCTTAGTCTAAGATTTCTCTTGTTATTCTTCTGCAAAATTTCAGTGAATTAAGGATTTGAACCAAAACTCTCTTTACTGCTTTCATCTTCTTTCCATCTGCAATTGTTCTTGGTTGGATCAAGGAAGGCAGTGAGATCTAGACTTATTTTCTAGTCTCTTTGATTCCCTGAGATCTTCATTTTTATTTTGCAACTGAGTTGAGTTCTTGGCTGCTCTTCTGTTTTTACTGTTCCATTGGCTTTCAATTTACTTTCAAGCAATTTAATTCTTCTGCACTTGTTCTTCATTTTACATTTCTGTTCATGATCCCAATTTACTTTTCTGCAATTTAATACAAGAGTTTTGAGTTCTGATCTATTGCTCTATTTAATTTCCAGCACCCCAGCCCCTTTACTTTTCATGCAATTTACATTTCTTGTAATTTAAGTTTCAGCTATTTTACTTTCTTGCTGTTTAAGTTTTCTGCCCATTTACATTCTGCAACTTTATCATTCCTGTAATTTACTTTCTGTTGGCTACAATTTCACTCAATTCATCAATGTTAGCTTGACTAAACTAATCACCCACTAAAGTTGCTTGATCCATCAATCCCTGTGGGATCGACCTCACTCTAAGTGAGTTATTACTACTTGATGCGACCCGGTACACTTGCTGGTTGGATTTGTGTTTTGGAAATTCATTTTTCCACAAAAACACCATCAATCCACTTGACTAATTCATCAATCAATTAAAACTGTTCAAATTTTCCAATCTCTGTGGATACGATCTCACTCCACTGTGGGTTATTACTTGGCGATAATTTTGGTGCGCTTGCCAAAAGAACTAATTCACTAATTTTTGAAAGGGGTAGTGAATTCTGGTCATCAAGTTTTATAGCGCCATTGCCGGGGATTGGCTTAAATTTGACAGTGATTAAATTTATTGGAGAGCTAGATTAAGCAATTTAATTGCCTTGTTATTTTAATTTCTTTTATTTAGAAATTTTTTTATTTTATTTTGAGCTCTATTTCATTCTTTTTTGATTATCCATAGTTTCACTCTTCTAACTGTTTGATCAATTGCACCACTCACACTAACAACTACTCTAACAATAGTAATTTCTTCATCCACTTTCTTTCTTGTTTTTTGCCTTAATTGGTTATATGACAGGTACGAGAAGCGGGGCTTCAACTTCCTTTGATTCTGAACCTGAGAGGACCCTCTTTAGAATAAGGAGGGAAGCAAGAGGGAAGAGAGTCGTTGGTGCTGAGGAAGTGGAAGAGTATTTTGAAACAAACATGGAGGAGAATATGGAGAATCATCATGAGAAAGAAGTTAATAATCATGCCAGAGGAGGCCCTGTCAATCATGATGGGCAAGAAAGGAGAGTCTTAGGCTCCTACATCAACCCAAACCCAGGAAACTGTGGTAGCAGCATCCTAAAGCCAACAATTCATGCCAATAACTTTGAGCTGAAACCTCAACTCATTACACTTGTTTAGAAAAATTGCTCATATGGAGGAAGTGCCCAAGAAGATCCCAATCAACATCTCAGCACATTCTTGAGGATATGTGACACTGTAAAGTCCAACGGGGTACACCCTGGAAAACCCAAGAGGGGAAGCCATAACTCTAAGAAGTAGGAAGGTTGTAGAGGAAGGAACCCCAAGCAAAGATAATTATGAAGAGGTTGCACCAAAAGATGGGAATAAGGATGAAGGGGAGATTCCAGCTTCACCTCCACCAAGACCAGTTTTGAAGCCCTATGTGCCAAAGGCACCATACCCACAAAGACTGAGAAAAGATGGGAAGGATGGCCAATTCTCTAAGTTCCTAGAGATCTTCAAGAGGCTCCAAATCAACATACCATTTGCTGAGGCATTAGAACAAATGCCACTCTATGCCAAGTTCTTGAAGGAGCTTATAACCAAAAAGAGAAACTAGGAGGCAAAAGAAACCATAGTATTGACTGAAGAATGCAGCACCATCATACAGAAGAAACTACCTCAAAAGCTGAAAGACCCAGGGAGTTTTCAAATCCCCTGCATCATTGGGGACATCACTATTGAGAAAGCTTTGTGTGATTTGGGAGATAGCATAAATCTTATGTCCCTAACCATGATGAGAAGAATGAAGAATGAGGAGGCCAAGCCAACAAGAATGGCACGCCAATTGGCTGACAGAATATTTAAGTTTCCACATGGGGTGGTGGAAGACTTGCTAGTGAAAGTGGGAGAGTTTATTTTCCTTACTAATTTTGTTGTGCTGGACATGGAAGAAGAGGCCAACACGTCAATTATCCTAGGAAGACCATTTCTAGCTACTGCTGGAGCCATCATTGATGTGCAGAAAGGGGAACTAGTCTTGAGATTGCATGAAGAGAAAATGGTCTTCAACGTCTTTAAAGCAATGAGTTACCCAAAGAACCCATAGGAGAATGTATGCTGGTAGACACCATGGAATAGATAGTTCAAGAAGTCATGGAAGAAGAACAATGTGGAGAAAGTATTGAGCTGGAGCAAGCACCAAATGAAAAACTACCACAAGCAACCATGAGGAACTCAATCATGCCAACTACCACAGACAACAAAGATGCAGAGTCACCAAAACTAGAGCTGAAAGCCTTACCACCCAGCTTGAAATATATATATCTGGGTGCCAACAACACTCACCCAGTAATCATAAATTCAAGTCTGAGTAAGGAACAAGAAGATGAACTTATCCAAGTGCTGAGACAACACAAGGATACCATAGGATGGACACTTTCAGATTTAAAGGGGATCAGTCCTTCGATGTGCATGCATAAAATCTTACTTGAAGAGGATGTCAAACCCTCAAGGCAGCAACAAAGGAGGCTGAAACCAACTATGAATGAAGTGGTTCAGAAAGAAGTGTTGAAATTGTGGCAAGCAGGGGTGATCTACCCCATCTCAGACAGCCCTTGGGTAAGCCCAGTGCAAGTAGTTCCCAAGAAGGGAGGGATCACTGTTGTGGCAAATGAGAAGAATGAACTGATACCCACAAGGACGGTGACCGGATGGCGTATGTGCATTGACTATCGGAAACTTAATGAAGCCACCCGGAAGGATCACTTTCCCCTGCCCTTCATGGATCAAATGCTTGAAAGATTGGCAGGACATGAGTATTATTGTTTCTTGGATGGATACTCGGGCTACAACCAAATTGTTGTAGACCCCAAGGATCAGGAAAAAACTTCATTTACTTGTCCATATAGTGTATTTGCTTATTGGAGAATGCCCTTTTGATTGTGCAATGCACCTGCAACATTTCAAAGGTGCATGCTCTCCATTTTTTCAGATATGATTGAGAATTTCATAGAAGTATTTATTGACAACTTTTCTATGTTTGGGGACTCATATTCTAATTGCCTATACCATCTTTCTCTTGTGCTAAAAAGGTGTCAAGAAACCAACCTTGTTTTAAACTGGAAAAAGATGGCATAGAAGTAGACAGAGAAAAAGTGGAAGTAGTTGACAAATTACCTCTACCTTGCAATGTCAAAGCAATCAGAAGCTTTTTGGGACACGTTGGGTTCTATAGGAGGTTTATTAAAGATTTTTCAAAGATTGCAAAACCCCTTAGCAACCTACTTGTCTCAAATACTCCTTTTATTTTTGATAGAGAATGCATGGTAGCCTTTGATGAACTAAAAAAGAAACTTTCCTCTACACCTATCATAGCACCACCAAGTTGAGAACTTCCCTTTGAGCTAATGTGTGATGCATTTGATTTTGCTGTTGGTACTATCCTAGGACAGAGGAAAGACAAGCTAGTACATGTTATTTACTATGCTAGCAAGGTCCTTAATAAGAATCAAAGGAACTATACTACCACAGAGAAAGAACTTTTAGCCATAGTTTTTGCTTTTGATAAGTTTAGATCATATCTTATTGGCTCAAAAGTAATTATGTTCACTGATCATGCAGCACTCAAATACTTGCTTACCAAACAAAAATCCAAGCCCAGACTAATAAGGTGAATCTTGCTGCTCCAAGAATTTGATATTGAGATTAAGGATAGGAGCAAAGCAGAGAATAAGGTAGCTGACCACCTCTCAAGGATCCCACAAGAAGAAGAAATGCAGCAAGTAGTAGTAAATGAAAGCTTTCCTGATGAACAATTGATGATGATTCAAGTAGCTCCTTGGTTTGCAGACATAGCCAACTTCAATGCTATTGGGGAGCTACCAACTAACATCAATAAACACATGAAGAGGAAACTAATCAAGGATGCCAAACACTACATCTGGGATGACCCCTATTTGTCCAAAAAGTGTACTGATGGTGTCCTAAGAAGGTGTATATCCCATGAAACAGGGCAGCAAGTATTATGGCAGTGTCATGGATCAGCATATGGAGGTCACTTTAGTGGAGAAAGGACAGCAGCAAAAGTGCTCCAATCCAGATTTTACTAGCCAACAGTGTTTAAGGATGCTAAGGAAATGGGGTCAAGGTGTGATGAATGTTAAAAAGCTGGTAATCTAACCAGGAGGAATGAAATGCCACAGCAATACATACTAGAGCTGGAACTATTTGATGTATTGAGAATAGATTTCATGGGACCCTTCCCAACTTCCTACTTAAATAGCTACATATTAGTGGCTGTTAATTATGTTTCAAGATGGGTAGAAGCCATAGCTACCGCAACAAATGACAACAAGGTTGTGATAAGCTTCTTGAGAAGGAACATCTTTAGTAGATTTAGAGTTCCCAGAGCTCTCATTAGTGATGGAGGGTCACACTTCTGCAACAAACAACTGGAAGCACTCATTCTCAGATATGGAGTAAAGCACAAAGTGGCAACTCTATACCACCCACAGACCAACGGGCAAGTTGAGATCTCCAACAGAGAGCTGAAATGAATCCTTAAAAAAACTGTTGGAAGTTCAATAAAGGACTGGTCTAAGAGGCTAGACGATGCTCTATAGGCCTACAAAACAGCCTTCGAGACCCCCATAGGGATGTCACCATACCAACTAGTATTTAGCAAGGCTTGCCACTTGCCAGTTGAACTAGAGCATAGAGCCATTTGGGCTCTAAAATTACTGAATTGTGATGAGCAAGCTGTTGGGGAAAAGAGATTGATGCAACTCAATGAGCTGGAAGAGTTTAGAAATCTAGCATATGAGAATGCAAAAATCTACAAAGAGAACACAAAAAGGTGGTGTTCATACCCTGGATCAAGCTGTCCGACCCGGGATGTTCTACAGACAAAGCAACCGACCTCTTCAGGTCAGGACAGCCCGACCTCTTTCCAAAGAGCTCGGCCAAGTCACCAGAAAAGCCCAAAGAAGGGCCCAAATAGAGGAATACACCCCAAATCCTAAGGCAGCCCAAAGCCTACAGAGAGAAGGTCGGTTCCCATGAAAGATAAGCTGACTTCACCTAGAAGGTAAGATAAGATAACTGATGAGCGGATAATTTATACGCTTTTTGGCATTGTTTTTAGTATGTTTTAGTTAGTTTTTATTATATTTTTATTAGTTTTTATTTAAAATTTATTTTTCTGGACTTTACTATGAGTTTGTGTGTTTTTCTGTGATTTTAGGTATTTTCTGGCTGAAATTGAAGGACCTGAGCAAAAATCTCATTCAGAGGCTAAAAAGGACTGCAGATGCTGTTGGATTATGATCTTTCTGCACTCGTAGTGAATTTTCTAGAGCTACAAAAGCCTAATTGGCGTGCTCTCAATTGCGTTGGAAAGTAGACATCCTGGGCTTTACAGCAATAGTCCATACTTTGCCCGAGATTTGATGGCCCAAACAGGCGTTCCAAGTCAGCTCAAGAATTCTGGCGTAAAACGCCGGAACTGGCACAAAAATGGGAGTTAAATGCCCAAACTGGCACAAAAGCTGGCGTTTAACTCCAAGAAAAGTCTCTACACGAAAATGCTTCAATGCTCAGCCCAAGCACACACCAAGTGGGCCCGGAAGTAGATTTTTACTCATCTTTGTAAACCCTAGCTACTAGTTCTCTACAAATAGGACCTTTTGTTATTGTATTTTCATCTTTCAATCTGAGGATCATCTTTTGATCATGATTTTATGATTGAACCCTCTTTGGGAGGCTGGCCATTTGGCCATGCCTAGATCTTGTTCTTATGAATTTTCAATGGTGGAGTTTCTACACACCATAGATTAAGGTGTGGAGCTCTGCTGTACCTCGAGTATTAATGCAATTACTATTGTTCTTCTATTCAATTCATCTTATTCTTGTTCTAAGATATCACTTGTTTCTCAACTTGAGGAATGTGATGATCTGTGACACTCATCGTCATTCTCACCTATGAACGTGTGCCTGACAACCACCTCCGTTCTATCTTAGATTGAGTGGATATCTCTTGGATCCCTTAATCGGAATCTTCGTGGTATAAGCTAGAATTGATGGCGGCATTCAAGAGAATCCGGAAGGTCTAAACCATGTCTATGGTATTCTGCATAGGATTCAAGGATTGAATGACTGTGACAAGCTTTAAACTCGCGATTGTGGGGTGTTAGTGACAGACGCAAAAGAATCACTGGATTCTATTCCGACATGATCGAGAACCGATAGCTGAATAGCCGTGCTGTGACAGAGCGCGTTGAACATTTTCACTGAGAGGATGGGACTGTAGCCATTAACAACGGTGATGCCCAACATACAGCTTGCCATGGAAAGGAGTAAGAAGGATTGGATGAAGACAGTAGGAAAGCAGAGAGATGGAAGGGACAAAGCATCTCCATACGCTTATCTGAAATTCTCACCAATGAATTGCATAAGTACCTCTATCTTTATTATATGTTTTATTCATCTTTTAATCATTAATCCTCCATTACCATTTGAATCTGCCTGACTGAGATTTACAAGATGACCATAGCTTGCTTCATACCAACAATCTCCGTGGGATCGACCCTTACTCGCGTAAGATTTATTACTTGGACGACCCAGTGCACTTGCTGGTTAGTTGTGCGAAGTTGTGATAAAGAGTTGAGATTGCAATTGTGCGTACCATGTTGATGGCGCCGTTGATGATCACAATTTCGTGCATCATGTTTTTGGCGCCATTGCCGGGGATTGTTTGAGTTTGGACAACTGACGGTTCATCTTGTTCCTTAGATTAGGTATTTTTCAGAATTTTTAAGAATTCCTTTAGACTAAAGCTTTAGACTAACATTGCATGATTCTTGGAATTCTTATTAAAAATTTTGAATCTCTTTATTTTCTTTCCATATAATTTTCGAAAAAATCCAAAAAAATTACAAAATCATTAAAATAAAAAAAATTATTTTTATGTTTCTTGTTTGAGTCTAGTGTCTCATCTTAAGTTTGGTGTCAATTGCATGTTTCTGTTCTTCTTGCATTTTTCGAATTCATTCATGTGTCTTCAGTGATCTTCAAGTTGTTCTTGATGATTTACTTGCTCTGATCTTGAAATTCTCTTATTTTGTGTGTTTTGTTGTTTCTCATATACATTCTCAACTTGTTAGTGTCAATAGTATACAAACTTCTAAGTTTGGTGTCTTGCATGCATTGTTTATTTGATCTTAGTTTCATTTTGATTATTCCTCATTATTAAAAATCCAAAAAAAAAATTTAATTTTTGTCTTTTCAAGTAAATAATACAGAGAATTGAAGATTCAGAACATACAGTAGAGGAATTACAGAGAAAAAGCTGGGCGTTCAAAACGCCCAGTAAGGAAGGAAAACTGGCGTTTAAACGCCAGCTAGGGTGCCTGGCTTGGCGTTTAACGCCCAAAAGGGTAGCATTTTGGACGTTAAACGCCAGAATGGATACCATTCTGGGCGTTTAATGCCAGGATGGCATAAGAGGGAAGAGTTTGTTTTTAATGCAAATTTTTTTTTCAAGTTTTCAATATTTTTCAAAATTAAATCTTTTTCAAATCATATCTTTTCAATCATATATTTTCAAAATCAATTTCTTTCCTTTTTCAAAAATACTTGCTAACAATTAATGATTTGATTCAACATTTCAAGTATGTTGCCTTTTCTGTTGAGAAAGGTTTAATTTTTGAATCATATCTTTTCTTATTAGCCAAGTCATTAATTTTAAAAATCAAATCTTCTTAAATTGTTTTTCAATCATATCTTTTTAATCAAATCTTTTTAAAACCATAACTTTTGAATCATATCTTTTTAATCACATAGTTTTCAAATCATATCTCTTTGACTTCCAATTTCAAAATCTTTTTCAAAATCACTTTATTTCTTTCTCAATCTTAGTTTTCGAAAATCATCAATCAATTTTCAAAATGTTTTTAAAATCTTTTTAATTTATTTTCGAAAATTTCTTCCCCTCTTCTCACATCCTTCTACTTTTAGACTAACACTCCTCCACTATCAACAATTCGAACTCCATCTTTCTTGATAAGTTCGAATTCTTCTACCTCTTCCTTTTATTATTCTTTTCCTCTGACACCTCAAGGAATCTCTATACTATGACATAGAGGATTCTATATTTTCTTGTTCTCTTCTCTTTCATATGAGCAGGAGCAAAGACAAAAGCATTCTTGTTGAGGCTGACCCTGAACCTGAAAGGACCTTGAAGC
>NC_029772.3:63490089-63491001 GCF_000817695.3 Arachis duranensis | reverse complement strand
TTCTTGCAAATCTGTGACACTGTCAAGACCAATGGGGTTGAACCTGAGGTCTACAGACTTATGCTATTCCCTTTTGCTGTAAGAGACAGAGCTAGGATATGGTTGGACTCACAACCTAAAGAAAGCCTGAACTCTTGGGAAAAGCTAGTCAATGCCTTCTTGGCAAAGTTCTTTCCACCTCAAAAATTGAGTAAGCTTAGGGTGGAAGTCCAAACCTTCAGACAGAAGGAAGGTGAATCCCTCTATGAAGCTTGGGAAAGATACAAACAATTGATCAGAAAGTGTCCCTCTGACATGCTTTCTGAATGGAGCATCATAGGCATCTTCTATGATGGTCTGTCTGAACTGTCCAAGATGTCATTGGACAGCTCTGCTGGAGGATCTCTTCATTTGAAGAAGATGCCTACAGAAGCTCAAGAACTCATTAAAATGGTTGCAAATAACCAATTCATGTACACTTCTGAAAGGAATCCTGTGAATAATGGGACGAATAAGAAGAAATGAGTTCTTGAGATTGATACTCTGAATGCCATATTAGCTCAGAATAAAATATTGACTCAGAAAGTCAATATGATCTCTCAAAGTCTGTCTGGAATGCAAGCTACACCAGGCAGTACTAAGGACGCTTCATCTGAAGAAGAAGCTTATGATCCTGAGAACCCATCAATGGAAGAGGTGAATTACATGGGAGAACCCTATGGAAACACCTATAATCTTTCATGGAGAAATCATCCAAATCTCTCATGGAAGGATCAACAGAGACCTCAACAAGGATTCAACAACAATAATGGTGGAAGAAACAGGTTTAGCAATGGCAAGCCTTTTCCATCATCTTCTCAGCAATAGACAGAGAATTCTAAGCAGAGCCACTCTGACTTAGCAACCATGGTCTCTGATCTAATCAAAACCACT
>NC_029772.3:63424677-63489818 GCF_000817695.3 Arachis duranensis | reverse complement strand
ATGACTTGACTAGGCAGAGATTACCTCAAAAGAGACAGGACCCTGGGAAGTTCTCAATACCTTGTACAGTAGGCACCATGACCTTCAAGAAGGCTCTGTGTGACCTAGGGTCAAGCATAAACCTCATGCCACTCTCTGTAATGGATAAGCTAGGGATCTTTGAGGTACAAGCTGCAAGAATCTCAC
Source organism: Arachis duranensis (assembly GCF_000817695.3). Lineage (NCBI taxonomy): Eukaryota > Viridiplantae > Streptophyta > Magnoliopsida > Fabales > Fabaceae > Arachis > Arachis duranensis. Next base: position 63,489,632 of record NC_029772.3, on the reverse strand, counting down.
TAGAGATGGCAGACAATTCAAGAAAACAAGCTTATGGACTTGTAGAGGATGTTCTGGTAAAGATTGAAGACCATTACATCCTTGCTGATTTCATAGTCCTAGAGACTGGGAAGTGCATCGATGAATCCATCATCCTTGGCAGACCCTTCCTAGCCACAGCAAAGGCTGTGATTGATGTTGACAAAGGAGAATTAATCATTCAAGTGAATGAAGAATCCCTTGTGTTTAAGGCTCAAGGATATCCCTCTGTAACTATGGAGAGGAAGCATGAAGAGCTTCTCTCAAAACAGAGTCAAATAGACCCCCCACAGTCAAACTCTAAGTTTGGTGTTGGGAGGCCACAACCAACTTCTAAGTTTGGTGTTGAAACCCCCACATTCAAACTCTAAGTTTGGTGTTGGGAGGTTCCAACATTGCTCTGAGTATCTGTGAGGCTCCATGAGAGCCCACTGTCAAGCTACTGACATTAAAGAAGCGCTTGTTGGGAGGCAACCCAATGTTATATTTATCTATTTTCCTTTTGTTATTTTATGTTTTTTGTAGGTTGATGATCATGTGAAGTCACAAAATCAATTGAAAAAGCAAAAACAGAATGAAAAACAGAAAGAAAAACAGCACAACCTGGAGGAAAACTTGCTGGCGTTTAAACGCCAGTAAGGGCAGCAAATGGGCATTTAACGCCCAGTCTGGCACCATTCTGGGCGTTTAACGCGAGAAAGGGGCACCAGACTGGCGTTAAACGCCAGGAAGGGGCAAGAAGCTGGCGTTAAACGCCAGAAATGGGCACCAGCCCGGCGTTTAACGCAAGAATTGGCAAAGAGAGCAATTTTGCTCGCCACTTGGTGCAGGAATGAATTTTCCTTAACACCTCAGGATCTGTGGACCCCACAGGATCCCCACCTACCCCACTATTCTCTCTCTTCTTCACCCATTCACCAATCACCTCAACTCCTCTTCCCCAAAAACCCCTCACCTATCAAATCCCACTATTCTCTTCACCACTCACATCCATCCTTCATAAAACCCCACCTACCTAACCATTCAAATTCAAACCACTTTCCCTCCCAAACCCACCCATACATGACGAACCCTACCCCTCTCTCCACTCCTATATAAACCCATCTTCACTCCTTCATTTTTACACAACCTAAACACTACTTCTCCCCCTTGGCCGAACCACAAAGCCTCCTCCATCTCCTCTATTTCTTCGTATTCTACTCTCTTTTTTCTTCTTTTGCTCGAGGACGAGCAAACCTTCTAAGTTTGGTGTGGTAAAAGTATTGCTTTTTGTTTTTCCATAACCATTTATGGCATCTAAAGCCGGAGAATCCTCTAGAAAGAGGAAAGGGAAGGCAAAAGCTTCTACCTCTGAGTCATGGGAGATGGAGAGATTCATCTCAAGGATGCATCAAGACCACTTCTATGAAGTTGTAGCCATGAAAAAGGTGATCCCCGAGGTCCCTTTCAAACTCAAAAAGAGTGAATATCTGGAGATCCGACATGAGATCCGAAGAAGAGGTTGGGAAGTTCTTACCAACCCCATTCAACAAGTCGGAATCTTAATGGTTCAAGAATTCTATGCTAATGCATGGATCACCAAGAACCATGATCAAAGTGTGAACCCGGACCCAAAGAATTGGCTAACAATGGTTCGGGGGAAATACTTGGATTTTAGTCCGGAAAATGTAAGGTTGGCATTCAACTTGCCCATGATGCAAGGAGATGAACACCCTTACACTAGAAGGGTCAACTTTGATCAAAGGTTGGACCAAGTCCTCATAGACATTTGTGAAGAGGGCGCTCAATGGAAGAGACATTCAAGAGGGAAGCCGGTTCAACTGAGAAGGCATGACCTCAAGCCCATGGCTAGAGGATGGTTGGAGTTTATCCAACGCTCAATCATTCCCACTAGCAACTGGTCCAAAGTTACTATAGACCGGGCTATCATGATTCATAGGATCATGATTGGAGAGGAAGTAGAGGTTCATGAGGTTATATCCCAAGAACTTTATAAGGTGGCGGACAAGTCCTCTACCTTGGCAAGGTTAGCCTTCCCTCATCTCATTTGTCACCTCTGTAATTCAGTTGGAGTTAACATAGAGGGAGACATCCTCATTGATGAGGACAAGCCCATCACCAAGAAAAGGATGGAGCAAACAAGAGATCCCACTCACCATGAAATCCTGAGATGCCTTAAGGGATGCACTTTCCTCCACAAAACAACAAAGACAAGGAAGAGACATTGAGGAGCTCAAGCACTCCATAGGATCTTCAAGAGGAAGAACAAGCCGCCATCACTAAGGTGGACCTGTTCTTTAACTTCCTTGTTCTTTATTTTCCTGTTTTTCGAATTTTTATGCTTATGTTTATCTATGTTTGTGTCTTATGATCATTAGTGTCTTAGTGTCTATACCTTAAAGTTATGAATGTCCTATGAATCCATCACCTTTCTTAAATGAAAAATGTTCCTAATTGAAAAAGAGAAGAATTGCATGAATTTTGAAATTTATAATAGATTAATTATTTTGATGTGGTGGCAATACTTTTGGTTTTTGAATGTATGCTTGAACAGTGCATATGTCTTTTGAATTTGTTGTTCATGAATGTTGGCTCTTGAAAGAATGATGAAAAAGGAGACATGTTACTGAGGATCTGAAAAATCATAAAAATGATTCTTGAAGCAAGAAAAAGCAAAAAAAAAAAAACAGATAGTATATGCGAAAAAAAAGAAGAAAAAGAAAAAAAAAGTCATGATCCAAGGAAAAAAGAGTGTGCTTAAGAACCCTGGACACCTCTAATTTGGGACTCTAGCAAAGCTGAGTCACAATCTTAAAAGGTTCACCCAGTTTTGTGTCTGTGGCATGTATGTATCCAGTGGTAATACTGGAAGACAGAGTGCTTTGGGCCACGGCCAAGACTCATAAAGTAGCTATGTTCAAGAATCATCATACTTAACTAGAAGAATCAATAACACTATCTGGATTCTGAGTTCCTAAAAAAGCCAATCATTCTGAATTTCAAAGGATAAAGTGAGATGCCAAAACTGTTCAGAGGCAAAAAGCTAAAGCCCCGCTCATCTAATTAATACTGATCTTCATAGATGTTTTTGGAATTCATTGCATATTCTCTTCTTTTTATCTTATTTGATTTTTAGTTGCTTGGGAACAAGCAACAATTTAAGTTTGGTGTTGTGATGAGCGGATAATTTATACGCTTTTTGGCATTGTTTTTAGTATGTTTTTAGTATATTTTAGTTAGTTTTTATTATATTTTTATTACTTTTTATTTAAAATTCACTTTTCTGGACTTTACTATGAGTTTGTGTATTTTTCTGTGATTTCAGGTATTTTCTGGCTGAAATTGAGGGACCTGAGCAAAAATTTGATTCAGAGGCTAAAAAGGACTGCAGATGCTGTTGGATTCTGACCTCTCTGCACTCGAAGTGGATTTTCTGGAGCTTCAGAAGCCCAATTGGTGCGCTCTCAAATGCGTTGGAAAGTAGACATCCTGGGCTTTCTAGCAATGTTTAATAGTCCATACTTTGTCTGAGATTTGATGCGCCAAACAGGCGTTCCAAGTCAGCTCAAGAATTCTGGCGTAAAACGCCGGAACTGGCACAAAAATGGGAGTTAAACGCCCAAACTGGCACAAAAGCTGGCGTTTAACTCCAAGAAAAGTCTCTACATGAAAATGCTTCAATGCTCAGCCCAACCACACACCAAGTGGGCCCGGAAGTGGATTTTTACTCATCTTTGTAAACCCTAGCTACTAGTTCTCTACAAATAGAACCTTTTGCTATTGTATTTTCATCTTTCAATCTGAGGATCATCTTTTGATCATGTTTTTCTGATTGAACCCTCTTTGGGAGGCTGGCCATTCGGCCATGCCTAGACCTTGTTCTTATGTATTTTCAACGGTGGAGTTTCTACACCCCATAGATTAAGGTGTGGAGCTCTGCTGTACCTCGAGTATTAATGCAATTACTATTGTTCTTCTATTCATTTCGGCTTATTCTTGTTCTAAGATATCACTTGTTCCTTAACTTGATGAATGTGATGATCCGTGACACTCATCGTCATTCTCACCTATGAACGTGTGCCTGACAACCACCTCTGTTCTATCTTAGATTGAGTGGATATCTCTTGGATCCCTTAATCGGAATCTTCGTGGTATAAGCTAGAATTAATGGCAGCATTCAAGAGAATTCAGAAGTTCTTAACCTTGTCTATGGTATTCTGAGTAGGATTCAAGGATTGAATGACTGTGACGAGCTTCAAACTCGCAATTGTAGGGCGTTAGTGACAGACGCAAAAGAATCACTGGATTCTATTCCGACATGATCGAGAACCGACAGCTGAATAGCTGTGCTGTGACGACGGAAGGGACAAAGCATCTCCATACGCTTATCTGAAATTCTCACCAATGAATTGCATAAGTACCTCTATCTTTATTTTATGTTTTATTCATCTTTTAATCATTAATCCTCCATTACCATTTGAATCTGCCTGACTGAGATTTACAAGATGACCATAGCTTGCTTCATACCAACAATCTCCGTGGGATCGACCCTTACTCGCATAAGGTTTATTACTTGGACGACCCAGTGCACTTGCTGGTTAGTTGTGCGAAGTTGTGATAAAGAGTTGAGATTGCAATTGTGCGTACCATGTTGATGACGCCGTTGATGATCACAATTTTCGTGCACCAATAAGATAACTAACTTATCTTATCTAAAAAGGTCATGCCTCATCACTATAAATACACTAGAGCACCCAGGTATAACTCATACTCTGATTCTACTCAATACCTGCTTAAGACCCTTGCTAACTTAAGCATTGGAGTCCCTTGCAGGTACCCCCTAGCCTCCGGGGATGAAGGATCAGCACCATCACCAAGTCGGACACAACAGCACCGACCAGCACAGAAGATCTCGTCCGAGATTGACCTATAGTTTCAGGTAACCCTCGAAACATTGGCGTCGTTGCCAGGGACCTAGAAGTCATCCCAGCATCATGGCAGATGACTATGACAACAACCATGACTCAAATCTAGAGGATAAAATGCCGCACAAAAACACGGACACTACACTAAAAGATACTCCCTAAATCAACAAAAAACTCCCCAAACGAGGGAGCCCTGGATGCGTTTCAAGATCGGTTAAAACAACTTGAGGAAGAAGCTCTATGTCAACTAGAAATAAGACAACACCGGGAATTGGAGAATAAACTCCTAAAACTTGAAGCCGATGTCAAGACTAAAGCCTGCCGATCCACTCTCGAAGATAGCACCCGCAAGGAGCAAGATCCATTCACCAAGGAGATCATGAAGACAAGAATCCCAAAAGACTTTAAACTTCCAGACATGACCTTGTACGACGGCACTACGGATCCCAACCATCATCTCAGCAACTTCAGGAGCAGAACGTATCTCATCGACGCCTCAGATGCAATTCGTTGCAAAGCCTTTCCAACTACTTTAACAAAAACAACAATTAGATGGTTCGACAACCTCCCTCCTAGATCCATCTCGAGTTTCGACGACATGGCCAAGAAATTCCTGGCCAGATTCTCCATCCAAAAGGACAAAGCTAAACATGCGCCGAGCTTACTGGGAATCAGACAAGGAGAAAGGGAGACCCTACGCAACTACATAGAGAGATTCAACAAGACATGCCTGGATATACAAAACCTGCCAACAGAAGCCGCTATCATGGGCCTCATTAAAAGCCTGCGAGAAGGGCCTTTTAGCCAATCTATATCAAAGAAGTACCCCACGTCTCTAAACGAGGTGCAAGAACGAGTGGAAAAGTACATCAACATGGAAGAAAACTCCCGATTAGGAGAGACCTCAAAGGCCGGGTTCAGCTCTCGGGATAAAGACAAAGATTCCAGAAAGAAAGAAGATCACCATGGAGAGAAAATAAAAAAATACCACAATTACACCCCTCTTCGGGTGTCTTTTGTGGATGTCGACAGAGAGGTTTGCAACACAGAAAAAATACCACCAGCTCGACCACTCAAAGGCAAAAAAGGAGGAAGAAATCGGGCTGAATATTGTGAATATCATCGGATCCGCAGGCACTCCACCAATGAGTGTTTTGACTTAAAAAATGTCATAGAAAAGCTCGTATGCGAAGGAAAGCTAGATTGATACCTGGCCGCCCATGATGAAGAACAAAGGAAAAGAAGAAGAGCAGAAGATGTCGGACCAACCGCGCGATCATCCCGGACGCCAGAAAGACATGTCCACATGATACACGGCGGATTCGCCAGGGGAGGAATCTCCAAATCATCCCGCAAAAGACATCTCAAAGACGTATACCACGTCGCAGAAAAGGAAGAAGCACCCAACATCCCGGCGATCACTTTTACCAAGGAAGACGCATCCGGCGTTGCGTCAGGGCATGACGATCCCATGGTCATCACTATTATACTGGCAAACGCAAATCTTCACCGTACATTGATAGACCAGGGGAGCTCTGCCGATATCTTATTCAAAACCGCTTTCGACAAACTCGGCTTGGAAGTAAAAGAACTCAGAGCATATCCGGACAGCTTGTTCGGGTTAGGAGATACCCCGGTTTAACCAATGGGTTACATCTCGCTCCACAAAACTTTTGGAAAGGGAAGTCATTCAAGAATACTCAAAATAGATTATATCGTCGTCGACGTAAGCTCAGCCTACAATGCCCTAATAGGTTGGGCAACGTTAAATCAACTCGGCGCAATAGTCTTGACTCTGCATCTATGCATGAAGTTCCCAACCACAGAAGGAATAGCCACAGTAAAGGCAGATTAGAAGATGGCGTGCCACTGTTACAACGAAAGTCTAAACCTCAGAGGCAGAGGAGAAGAATTCCACACAATCGAGCTCGGTGGAGTTCGGAGGCGGAGGAGCTCTGCCCACAACCTGAAGAAGAAATAGAGAAAATCCAGATCGGGAACACCTCGGACCAAACAACCAACATCGGCACACTCCTAAGAGGGGACATAAAGGAATCACTCATACAGCTCCTACGCGACAATGCCGACCTCTTTGTGTGGAAGGCCGCAGACATGCCAGGCATAGATCCCAAACTAATGTGCCACAAGCTAGCAGTCTACCCAGAATCTCAGTCGGTACAACAAAGGCGCAGAAAGCTAGGACCAGAACGCTCTCAAGCAGTGGAAGAGCAGGTACGAGCTCTACTGGAGGCAGGCTTCATAAGAGAAGTCAAATACCCGCTATGGCTTGCCAATGTCGTTTTGGTAAAAAAGTTAAATAGGAAGTGGAGAATGTGCACCGAGAATACCAATCTCAACAAAGCTTGCCCGAAAGATCCTTATCTGCTCCTAAATATCGACGCACTGGTAGACGCCTCCTCCGGATAAAAATACCTCTCCTTTATGGATGCATACTTGGGATATAACCAAATCCCAATGTACCCACCCGACCAAGAAAAAACCTCTTTCTTAACCCCAAAGGCAAATTACTGCTACATTGTTATGCCATTCGGTCTAAAAAATGTGGGAGCCACTTACCAAAGATTAATGAACAAAGTTTTTTCGGATCACATCGGAAAGATCATGGAGGTTTACGTAGACGACATGCTAGTGATGACGCAAAACGAAGAGATGTTATTATCCGACCTGACATAAGTATTCAACACCATAAGACGACACGGCATGCAACTCAATCCCATGAAATGTACCTTCACAGTAGAAGTTGGTAAATTCTTGGGTTTTATGATCACATAGAGAGGAATCGAGGCAAACCCGGACAAGTGCAGGGCCGTACTCGACATGAAAAGCCCGACTTGTATCAACGAGGTACAACAACTCAATGGGCGGTTGGCAGCCTTGTCCAGATTCCTGGCTGGATCAGCAATAAGATCTCTCCCCTTCTATGCCACTCTAAGGAAGGGAAAGGAGTTTGAATGGACAGCTGAATGCGAGCAAGCCTTCCAAGACTTCAAAAAATTTCTGGGACGGCCACTTATATTAAGTCGGCCACGGGAAGGAGAACCACTCATCTTGTACCTCGCAGTGGGAAATCGGGCAATAGCCTCAGCACTGGTCCGAGAAGACAATAGTGGGCAACAACCCATATACTTTATCAGCAAAGCGTTACAAGGGTCCGAGCAGAACTACCAGAAAATAGAAAAGTTTGCTTACGCTCTCATAATAATATCTCAACGACTTCGCCCATATTTCCAGTCTCACACCATTAAAATTCGGACCAACCAGCCCATAAAAGGAATCTTACAGAAAATAGACTTGGCAGGCAGAATCTTGCAATGGGCAGTCGAGTTGTCCGAATTTGACCTTCAATACGAAGCTCGGACGGCCATCAAATCTCAATATCTGGCCGACTTCATTGCGGAATTTGCGGACACACCAGAAATCCCCGCAGAATGGAATCTATATGTGGACGGCTCCTCAAATAAAACAGGAAGTGGCGCATGCGTAATAATTGAAAGCGACCAGGGGACCCAGATCGAACTCTCCCTCAAATTCGGGTTCCCTGCCTCAAACAATCAAGCGGAATATGAGGCACTACTAGCTGGTTTGAAGCTGGCTAGGGAGGTTAGAGCTCAAAAACTTATCATCTTCAGCGACTCACAGGTAGTCACTTCACAAATAACAGGAAGCTACCAAGCCAAAGATCCCACTATGAAAAAGTACTTGGACAAAACTAGGGAACAGCTTGGACAACTTGGATAGTATGAGATTCGACACATACCCTGATAACAGAATGACCGGGCCGATGCACTCTCAAAACTAGCCAGCACCAAACTATGAGGCAACAATAGAAGCCTTATCCAAGAAATTCTACAGAATCCATCAATCTCAGAAAAAGAAAAGGTCCTAGCCATAACAGGTCATGATCAGGGATGGATGACCCCCATAATTAATTACCTCACAACAGAAGCCCTCCCTACAGATGAGAAAGAGGCAAAGAGGTTAAAACGGGAAGCACAATACTACACCATCATAAATAATACTTTATACAAAAGAGGGATTTCAACATCATTGCTAAAATGCGTGCCGACTTCAAACACTAAGGATATCCTAGAAGAAGTACACAGTGGCATTTATGGCAATCACCTCGGAGTGCAAGCACTCGCCAAAAAAGTACTTCGGGCAGGATTTTATTGGCCAACTCTACAAAAGGAAGCCACAGAATTTGTAAGGACATGTTTGCCATGTTAAAAGCTTGCCAACTTCCACACCGCTCCGCTAGAGGAACTCATTAGCGTAACCTCACCTTGGCCATTCGCAAAATGGGGACTCGATCTCCTCGGACCTTTTCCTTAAGGATCAGGACAAGTCAAATTCCTCATAGTAGGAATAGACTACTTCACAAAATGGATCGAGGCAGAACCCCTAGCCAATGCCACAGCTCAAAGAAGTCAGAGATTCCTATATAGAAACATCGTCACAAGGTTCGGTGTTCTATACTCCATCACTACAGACAATGGTACCCAGTTCACAGACGCAGGCTTCAGAAAACTAGCGGCCGACCTGAATATAAAACAACAATTCAGCTCTGTTGAGCACCCCCAAGCCAATGGGCAAGCTAAAGCTGCTAACAAAGTTATATTAGCAGGGTTAAAACAGAGATTACAGGATGCAAAGGGAGCCTGGGCTGAAGAGCTCCCGCAAGTCCTATGGGCATATCGAACGACTCCACATTCCACGACAAAAGAGTCACCTTTCCGATTAGCCTACGAAATGGAGGCAATGATCCCGGTGGAGGTCGAAGAAGGATCACCCAGAGTAATCCATTTTAGCGAAAAAGCCAATTCCCAACTTCAAAGGGAAAAGCTCGACTTACTTCCAGAAATCCGAGAAAAAGCTCAGATAAGGGAAGAGGCGCTGAAACGACGAATGGCCTCCAGATACAACCAAAAAGTAATACAGCGGGCTTTTGCTAAAAACGACCACATCCTAATCTGAAACGATATAAGAACAACTCGACCTGGAGAAGGAAAGCTGGCAACAAACTGGAAAGGACCCTTTCGAGTCATAGAAGTATTGGGAAAGGGTTACTATAGGCTTTCCGAACTCGACGGGCGAGAGCTTCTTAAATCATGGCACGCCTGCAACCTAAGAAGGTACTATAGCTAGGAATGATAAAAGATCTTGGACAAGGCACACTCTTTTTCCTGAAAAAAGGTTTTTTAACGAGGTGCCCCGCCAAGACCTACAAATCACCCGACTTAAGAAATTAACTCCTCATGTATATTTGCATTTTTTTAATAAAATTTGTTCAGATTATCTACAAATGCTCAAGTCGTATTATTCTGAAAACATTCATCGCCCGATTGTAAAGCTACAGATCGACAAAAAAGTGAAAATCAAATTCATTGTGCAATCACAATAAAAACGAGGGCTAAAAACCCAAATTCTACAAAATCGGCAAAGATGAAAACAGAATAATGTAAGAAGTTATAGAAAGTGATCCATAGAAAGGACCTAACGAGGACCTAATAAAATGGATTGCTATAAAATAACTTAAAGACTGGCGGACACAAAAAGTCAGACCAGCCATAACAACCCAGGTTATAAGTAAAGCCCTGGAAAGAGGTTTGGCCAGCCCTATAAAAGAGGATTACTATAACTTCGAAGAGCCCGACATGGCGAAGTTGGACTCCTACAAAAAGTTACAAAAGATAATCCAAGAAAGAGACCTAAAACAAGGTCCAAAAAAGAGGATTATCAAGTAACTCGACAGGGGCCGACGTGACAAAGTCGGCCCAGAAAGATAAAGTTACAAAAGATAATCCCTGAAAGAGACCTAAAACAAGGTCCAAAAAAAAGGATTATCAATTAACTCGACAAGGCCCGACGTGACAAAGTCGGCCCAGAAACAAAAAGTTACAAAAGATAATCCCTAAAAGAGACCTAAAACAAGGTCCAAAAAAGAGGATTATCAAGTAACTCGACAGGGGCCGACGTGACAAAGTCGGCCCGGAAAGATAAAGCTACAGAAATATCCCAGAAGAACCCGACATGACGAAGTCGGCACAAACGACAAAGAGTTATAAAGTAATCCCTGAAAGAGACTTGAACAAAGTCCAAGAAAGAGAATTACAGAAATAACTCGTAAAGAGCTCGACATGATAAAAATGGCCACTCGAAAACCTTAAAAAGCGAATCCTAATAGAGACCTCACAAAAGGTCCAACCGAAATGGATTGCTAAAGATAACTTCGGGACAAAGAAAGAAGACCAACATACAAGGTGGATTCAGCCTTAACAGAAGTCGGGCTACAAACATAAAGCAAAAAAGGTCCAATCCAAAAACAAGTTGCAGTAATGAACGAACTCAAGAAGCCATGAAAGTCAAGCCCAAGAGTTTAGAGACTATTTTGTTTAACGAAAATAAAGTTTCTAAGCAAAGCATCTAAAGAAGTACCAAAGTCAGAAACATGCTTTACAAAATAAAAAGTTCAAAAGCCCACAGGCCGGGCTACGCCAAAATATACCAAGGATAATTAAAGAGAATTCGGAAGTCCCTCATTAGCGGCATCAACATGAGGTGAAGGAGGACGAGTCTGGAGAGGCACCGCATCCACTGTCCCGTCGCCTCGACTCAAGATCTGACAATTAGGATCTAACTCAACTACGGTTGGGGGGGCTGAAGAGACCGGCATAGCAGAAGCTTTAAGAGAAGGAGCATGAAGAGGCTCAACGTCATCATCAGGATCATCTAGGACAATCTTGCCATCCTTTACTACATTATCAAGACTAAAGAGAGTCAAATCGGCATCAAGGGCAATAATCCGGACCTGCTCCCTCAGGTTCTCATAGGCGGCAAATACGCTGCCTACAAGGTGATCCTGGAGCTCGCCATAATCATCCCGAGCAGTTTCCAAGTCATCTCGGAGATGCACCAACTCCCTATAAGCTGAGACATAGCTATCCTTGTGCTTCAATGTCATGTCCTCAGCCAACTTCAAGGAAGCCGCCAAGGCGATAGAGCTAGCCTTCTCACCCTCCAATTCCTTTTCTACCTTCGCCAACTTCACCTCTAACTCCTCCTTCAGACCCTTGATTCGATCAAACTCTGATTTAGCCTCTTCCATGAAGGATTTCGTAGCATGAATCGGTATACCCTGAGCAGTTCAGAAAATAGCCGCACCCATATGTGCCATCTTCACACTATTTCTAGTGATGAAATCTAGGTGCTGAAGAAGGGACACATCATCCATGGAAAGCGCACCGTAAGGGGCAATTTGCTAGTCGACAAACTCGACAGCATCAAAATCCGGGGCATCCAGGTTAAAGAGCTTAGATGTTTTCTGCTTTTTCAAGGAAGGAGCACCCGAAGTAGCAGTAGAAGTTTGTGGAGGATCTGCCAGGCGAACCCGAGGAGTAGGGATCACCCTCCTTGGCCCGGGGGAACTCCGCACGAGCGGTTTCATGATGGTTTGAGAAGACCCCTCCCCAGCCGCCTTGACCGAGATGTTTTGTGCAGCAGCTGTCTTCTTGGCTTTTTTGAAAGCCTTCAGGGAGTCGTTGTTTTTCGACATTTCTGAAAAACAGAAAAGACAGAATCAACAAACAAAACTCATGGATCACAGGGGTAAAATAGAATAAAATAACACGTCAGTCAATACCCAACACTTTTCGGGCCAAAGATGGGTCCCCCAGAAATTTCTTAGTATCCAGATGCGGAGGCTCCCCCCAAATATCCTCCAATACACTCACAAAGGCCTGTTCGACCCCGTCCAACATCTCCCAAGTATACCGAGACACCATGACATTCTTTTGCCACTCAAGAGGAAAAGTAGGTTCATCATTTTCATCAAGAAAAAAGGGGCGAACCCCCTCAATAGCTCGAACTTTAAAGAAATAGTTTTTAAAGTCCTTAAAGGACTCATCATACATGGCAAAGACTTTGTGCCCTTGAGCAGATCTAAAGGAAACTCAAAAAGCTTTCTTTTTTGAAGAGGCCCCAGGCTTGGCTGAAACAAACAAATAGAGGAAAAGAGTTAGAGAAGGCTTGATGCCTAACTCTTGACACAGCAGCTGAAAATTTTTTATAAAACCCCATGAATTAGGATGAAGCTGGGATGGAGCAATGTTACAAGACCACAACAAGTCGGTCTCAAAAGCAAAAAAAAGGAAAAGTAATGTCTAACAGACTAAAGAAGTATTCATAAGCATAAAAATAAGGACGCTCCCCCTCAACTGAAGTAGGAAAACAAACTCTCTCATTGGAATCAGGCGCTACCAGCTTGTAATTCCCTTACTGGGCACCACTACCACAAACCCTATGGTGTTTTCGCAGCTCTCTACAGAAGTCAGAATCCACCACTGAAAGACATAGAAGAACCATGGAATCCACCCAATCGGCCATGCCCTCAGGGACTTGGGAAGACGTCTCAACAATATTCTTGCGAGAAGCCATAAGACCAACTAGTCCTACAATAAAGAAAAGAATATCGGATTACTAAAACACATCTCGGACAGCAGCAAAACAACTCGACTGCACAACCCAGTACATTACAAGCAACAAAAGGAGTCCCCAGGACTTACACTAAGAATCCTGGGGCACCATTTGGGGGCAGCCACAATACAAGAACCCAAGAAGATTTACAAGATTCACACCCCAGCAACAATCCTTCCCTTTCAAACCAGAAACAACAACCGAAGCAGAAATCATCAAGAAAACATCATCTTCATCAAAAGAGAAACTACCCACAGAACCTAAAACCACTAAAGGAGCAACCTTTTTTCATGCAGCGACAACATGCAAAATCCTAGAGACACTAAACGGAAGGGCGAAAAGAGGACCAGAACACATACATCACAACGGCAGTCAAGCATGGCAATATGAAAAGATTCAAGCTTTCCAACATAGATGCAGGCAAAATTGAAACTTTATTGAGGAATCACATTCCAAAGCAAGTAAAGAAGCAGGGAAAAGAACCAACCTGAGGAAAAGAGGAAGCACTGAAGAAAGTAAAGAAAGAAGGAAACCAAAATCACACTCCAAGAGCAACACCAAACGATCGCCAAGCAAACATCGCAGAAGGAAATGAGAAAATCACAGAGAAAATAGAAAAGAGAGAAAGAAGGTTACGAAGAAGAGAAACCATTCTTCAAATGCGAAGTTTAAAAATAAAGAGACCCAGAGAAAGCAGAGCATTAAAAGCCCATTAATGAGGGTGTTAAACCCTCGCACGTTTCCAAAGCTAGAGCGCTAATGCAAAAGCGCGCGCTTAAAGAAGCAGAAACGTTCCACATTAAAAAAGGAGCTATACAAAGATAAAGCGACAAAATGCTCGAGTTCGGCTTTACCCAAGCAGGCTCGAAGACCAAGACTCGACCTCTAAATAAAGATCGAGCTCGAGCAGGGGCACTGTTTATACCCTGGATCAAGCTGTTTGACCCGGGATGTTCTACACACAAAGCAACCGACCTCTTCAGGTCAGGACAACCCGACCTCTTTCCAAAGAGCTCGGCCAACTCTGAAAAGCCCAAAGAAGGGCCCAAATAGAGGAACACGCCCCAAATCCTAAGGCAGCCCAAACCTATAGAGGGAAGGGCGGTTCCCATGAAAGATAAGTTGACCTCACCTAGAAGGTAAGATAAGATAAGATAACTAACTTATCTTATCTAAAAAGGTCACGCCTCATCACTATAAATACACTGGAGCACCCAGGTATAACTCATACTCTGATTCTACTCAATACGTGCTTAAGACCCCTTGCTAACTTAAGCATCGGAATCCCTTGCAGGTACCCCCCACCCTCCGGGGATGAAGGATCAATACCATCACCAAGTCGGACACAACAGCACCGACCAGCACAGAAGATCTCGTCCGAGATCGACCCACAGTTTTAGGTAACCCTCGAAACAGGTGGCATGACTAAAAGATAGCAAGAAGGAAGTTCACTGAAGGACAGAAGGTGTTACTCTACAACTCAAGACTCAAGTTCTTCCCTGGAAAACTTAAGTCTCGATGGTCAGGACCTTTCACCATACTCAAAGTGTTTCCCTATGGTCATGTGGAGCTCATGGAAGACAAGACTCACAGAACTTTTTCTGTCAATGGCCATAGACTCAAACACTACTTGGGAGGCTCCTTGGAGGAGCAGAGAGTGAGCTACAAGCTCAGCTAAAGATGAAGAAGTGTCAAGCTAATGACAATAAAGAAGCACTAGTTGGGAGGCACCCCAACACTTTATCCTTTTTGATTTAATTGCTTTTCTTAGAAGTAGTTTAAATTCTGTTGATAGTTTAATTTTCAGTAATTAGAATTAGTTGCAATTGTAGATTAGGAAGTTTGATGTTAACTTTGATAGTTGGATTCTCTTTACACTCTCTTGTTTGTTTCTATCTGGGAGTTGCAACTTGATGAATGCATAACTAATAATGAGTGAATAGGTTGAGAACTAGCTAAGGTGCTAAGTTTGGTGTGGCCTCTCACCACTTAATCTAGGCTTACAAACAATTAATAGTTTGAGTTTGAAGAGTAAGCCCAGAGATTAAGTTTGGTGTGGCCACCACCAATGATCACATAGCAGCCCAAGTCACCTAATTTGAAAGCACTTAGTTTTTAGGTTAGAACATGAACGTGATTTAATGAGTTCAGGGGAGTTGGAATCAAAAGAAAATGAAAAGATTGATGTTATTCCACTCTTATGAACACATTAAATACACAATGATGAAACCAATTTATTAAGATGCCAAAGAATTAAGTTTGGTGTCCCAAGGGACACCCATAAGTTGCAACCCAATTTATTCTTGATGAGAAGGAATTTGAAGGGGTTATTTTATCATCACTAATGGGTTCAGTTTCAATTTTAGGAGAGAAGATGGGGCCCACATGGTAAACAACTCACAAAACAAGGAAGTCAAAGTGTACTTGCACTTTGGAACTCAACACATGCAGAAGACACTGTGAGAAAAGAGTTGGTGCCTCTTCCCACGCTAGGCGCTACTTCCCAATGTGGGAAAATATTTAATCTTTTTTATTTCCAACCTTCGAACCACATCAATCACCCATTATAAAAGCTTCACTCCCCATCTACCCTTCCACTTCAACAACCCCTACACCACTCACCTTCGCTTATCTTTTCATCTTCTATCCCTTACTTTCTTCTTTTTCTTGATTGGGACAATCAAGTCCTAAGTTTGGTGTTAGAGAAAAACCTTATTTTGCCTTCTCTTTCTTTCAACCCCCCTTTTTTTTCACACTCTCCCAACCTAATGGCACCACCAAAAAGCTCAGCCTCAAAGAAAAGAAAAGCCAAGAAACCAATCTTTGGATCCTCAAGCTCTTTTAATACCTACAAGTTCCTCTCTGCATTCAACCAAAATCAATTTTATGGTTGGGTGAGTGAGAGGGAAATCATTCTAGAATTTGGGTTTCAACTAGGAAAGAATGAGCACATTGAAATCAAGATTGAGATTGAACAGCGGGGTTGGTCACTTCTATGCAACCCACCAAGGAAAGTGATAGAGAGCTTGGTGAGAGAGTTCTATGCCAACGCAGTACCTCAACCAGGGCAACAATATGGCTACATTAGCTATGTTAGGGGAAATCCATTGACTACAGCTCCTCTAGCATAGAAAGACTGCTAATGGTGAAGAGGACAAGCTCCACTCGGAGCTATGAAGAGAGAATGAAGCAGCAAGACCCTGGGTTTGAAGAAATTTTGAGTAAAATCTATTTGATGAATGTGCAATGGATAAATGACAAGGATGGGATACTCAACCAATTGAGGAGAAGATATTTGAGCTCCCAAGCTAGAGGGTGGCTAGAATTTGTGAGGAGATCTCTATAATGCCAGGACATTATCTAGGAGGCAGTATGACATCAACACACAAGCGAAGCTGAATCACTTGTGTAACGCTGTTGCCGCTCTAAACCCAGGATACCCAACTTTCATGCAAGGGATGGAAGAGCTAAGTGTAAGACAAGAGGAAATCTTAGCCAAACATAAGGAAGATGAGAAGAATTACATGAGGAGGCTAGGATTTTGGAAGCCCAAGGATGCCAAGGCTCAAGAAGGTTCCTCCAAGCCAGATGAAGGTGGCTTATCCCCTCCCAATAAGAAGGACAAAGGGAAGGGGCCAATGAACTAAAGATGAAGCTGCTCAAGGTTGTTGAGTCCCATGGTTGACACTTTCCAATTTTTGAATTCTGTTTAAGCTTTTCCTTTATTTACTTCTTGAATAAACATGCTAGGATAGTTTTATGTTTGATGCTTAGTTTCAATTCCTGTTTGAAGTCTTTATGAGTTTTTTTCACAAGAAAGAAAATGCCATGTATTTCAAGTCTTCATTACAACTTAAATAAAAGAAGAGCTTGTTTCCATAAGAGTTAATGTGAGTTGTGCAAAAATAATAAGAGAGACCAAGGCCAAGAGGGATCATCAAACAAACTAAGAAACAAGAAACTAAGTGTAGGACCTTGGATGAACTAAAAAGAAAATGAGTCATGGAGAGAAATTAGTCCTAGAAGGTATAACAAATTGAAGACTAAGGGGTATTCCTTGAATATCCATAGAACCAAGAGGTAGTGAGCAATAAAGACCCAAGGCTCTGAGCATCAACTACTGGGATAGAAAAGAAAAAGATACATTAAAAAGCTCAAAAAGAATCAATGATCCTAGTAGATGCTTGTGGTGAAGATGTGTCAAGAATAGACCTGGGCAAGTAAATTCTTAGGGGTGTCTCAACACCCAGTACCCTAAAACCAACTGGTTGAGTGCTAGTTGAAAGCCTAATTAAAGGGTTGTCTTGAGACAAAATACTTAGAGTCGTGGTCAAGAAAGCAAAACAACCTTTACTACCTCAGGGTGACAATCAACAGAAAGGACCCCTAAAGCCTATACCTGAGGGAACCCTCAAGGATCCAAGAGCTTTCCATGACAATTAAAGCATTCATACATGTGTTAGACACTTAGTTTTACTCTTAGTTGTATTGCAATCTTTCGAAGCCAAGGCCTCAATATATAAACATTACTCACATTGATTTTCTTGGGACAAGCAAAGCTTAAGTTTGGTGTTGTGATGACTTGCATCATCTACCCTTCTTTCTTGCATAAAAAAGAGCATAAAAGAGCACAAATCTCATTTGATTAGTACAATTCATGCATTATTTGGTGAATATTATGGTATACTACTTTGAGATGAGTTGTGCTGAATTTCAGGTGAAAAGGCATCAAGAATGGGAAGAAGACAAACAAGAAGCTGGGCGTGTGAAACTAGCGTGCCACTTGGGGGCAAACACCACAAAAATGCACTGACGTGGCACACCAAGAGCTAAGCGTGGCACGCCAGTACTAAATTCTAGAAGGGAGATCCAAGCATGCATGTGGGCGTGGCACACTAGTACAAAATTCCAGAAAGCAAGATAGAGGACACAAAAGGGGCGTGGCACGCCAGGTTGGGTGTGGCACGCCTGACCCATCAACTACTATGGGCGTGCCACTTGAAGTTGAAGGCATGGCACGCCAACTCACCATCTTACGAAGAACCTCCGCTATGGCGTGCCACTTGGTGTCGAAGGCGTGGCACGCCAGCTCCAAAAAGTTACTTTGGCATGCCACTTGAAGACCCAGGCATGGCACACCAAGCTTGAAGAGTGCACAAATACATGGGTGTGCCACTTGAGCAATATGGCGTGGCACGCTGGTACAATGATCAAGAGAAGGGGCTGAAGGCAATTGAAGACTGGGTGTGCCACTCGAAGTCGAAGGCGTGCCACGCCAACCTCTCAACCTCACTTAGGCGTGCAACTTGAGCAACCAGGTGTAGCATGCCAATGCACAAGATAATATGAGCAAGGACTGGGCGTGCCACTTGGTGTCAAAGATGTGGCACGCCAATCCGAACATGTCACTTAGGCGTGCCACTTGAAGGCCTTGTCGTGGCACTCCAATTACTGGAGCAAGACAAGATCATGGGCGTGGCATGCCAACCTTTAGGCGTGGCACACTGGTATAAATTTCCAGAAAGGGTGGAAGAGACCAATTACATGGGGTGTGCCACATGGTATCAAAAGCGTGGTACGCCATTCATTATTCTTCACTTAGGCTGCCACTTGAGCAACCAGGCGTGGCACGCCAGTTTCATTCAAAGGCCAGAGAAGCATTGGGGAGTGCCACTTGAGTTCGTGGCGTGGCACCCCAAACAGAGGAACCACTCACTTACAAAGGGGCGTGGCACGCCAGACACTGGGCGTGCCACGCTAGTGCAACTTTCCAGAGGAGCTTAGCCAAGCACACAACAAGGGTGTGGCACGCCAGACCCTGGGCGTGCCACGCTAGTTCAAGTTTCCAGTTGCAAAGGAAAGTGGAAAAAGCAAAGGGCGTGCCACTTGAGCTCGAAGGCGTGGAACGCTAACACAAGAATTCCACTATGGCATGCCACTTGAGTTCGAAGGCGTGGCACACCAAGGTTGATAAAGGGACGAGCGTGCCACTTGAAGGATTGAGCGTGGCACGCCAAGCTATTTTGAAGGGCACGTGACATGCCGGTGAAGTGCCAGCCACATGCCAGCTAAGGAGTCACGCTTATTGAGTGTTTTCTTTCCCTCCAAAATGTAATTTTCCCTTTTTCACTTTTTGTAATTCTTTTAATTTTACTAGGAGTAGTATAAATACCCCCAAGGAGTATTGAAGAGGGGTTAAACAGTTAGTTCTAGATCCACTTTTACACTTCACTTTTGAGTACTTTTCAAGCTATGAGTAGCTAACTTCCCTCTCATTGAGGGAGGGAGCTCTGTTGTACTTGATGGATTGACAATAGTAAAATTCTTCTTCTCTTCATCTTCTCTTGATTTGCTAGAAGGAATTTCATTGTTAATGCTTAGTGTTCAATTATCTTGGGAAAGAGATTGAATGCAATTGGGTTTCATGGGAACCTTGGGAAAGGAAACATGAAACCATGCTTGAAATCCCTTCTCACACTTGAGTAGAATCTGGGTTTTGGTGATGGGATACGTGACATATAATCCCCCCTCTACCTGGACCTATGAGGGTGTGTGGTATAATTAGGGACCAAGCATATATCTCTTCATGAGCAATTAGACCAAGGAATTGGCTATTGATCAAGATCTGAGAGATTGAGTCACTAAGGGATTGGAGCTCAATAAATCATGATTGCCAAGAGGTCAATGAGTTACATTATTGAAGAAGATCTAAGCTAGATTTGATCCAAAGAGACAACATCTCCCAATCTCAATGAATTTCCCCATTCTTATCTATCCATTTCTTTACAACTTAATTTTACATTCAGTAATTCCCCACTCCTATTTACATTCAAGTCATTTATGATTCAGCACTTTACATTCTGCAATTTCCATTTCTGCACTTTATTGCTTTTCTTTACATTCTAGTCATTTACATTTGTGCCATTTACAATTCTGCAATTCACAATCTTATTGATCCACTTTACTAATTCATCAATCAATTAAAACTGCTCGAATTTGCCAATCTCTGTGGATACAATCCCACTCCACTGTGGGTTATTACTTGGCGATAATTTTGGTGCGCTTGCCAAAAGAACTAATTCACTAATTTTTGAAAGGGGTAGTGAATTCTGGTCATCATCTAGTTACCCTTCCCATAGGGCTAATCATCTGTCGGTTCTCACTTGTGTCAGAATAGGATACATTTATCCTTTTGCACACTGTCACTGCGCCCAACATTCGCGAGTTTGAAGCTCGTCACAGTCATCCCTTCCCAGATCCTACTCAGAATACCACAGACAAGGTTTAGACTTTCCGGATATCAAGAATGCTACCAAATGTTTCCAGCCTTTACCACGAAGGTTATGATCTCATGGATTCGAATGTTCTGTTGTCAGGAGAAGCAGTCAAACTCGTGGATCAGGAGCCCAAGAGATACGCACTCAAGCTGTCGCCCAATGACTACGTTGAGCTCAGATAGAATGAAAGTGGTTGTCAAGCACGCGTTCATGGATTTGAGAATGATGATGAGTGTCACGAATTATCACATTCATCACGTTGAAGCACGAGCGAATATCTTAGAATGGAAGAAAACGTAATTGGATGAAAAACAGTAGTAATTGCATTAATCCATTGAAACACAGCAGAGCTCCTCACTTGCACCTACGAGGTTTAGAGACTCATGCCATCAAAGATACAATATGAAATGTAAAAATGTCATAAGTCCCTAAATGAAAGTCTAAAAGTAGTTTTTATACTAAACTAGTAACCTAGGTTTATAGAAAAATGAGTAACTACATGCAGAGAGTGCAAAAATCCACTTCTGGGGTCCACTTGGTGAGTGTTTGGGCTGAGCTTTGAAGCTTTCACGTGCATAGGCCACTCTTAGAGTTAAACACCAGTTTTGGTGCCAGTTTGGGCGTTTAACTCCAATTTTGGTGCCAGTTCTGGTGTTTAACACCACTTTGGGCCATCATATCTCGAGCAAAATATGGACTATTAAACATTGCTAGAAAGCCCAAGATGTCTACTTTCCAACGCAATTAAGAGCATGCCAATTGGGTTTCTGTAGCTCAAGAAAATCTATTTCGAGTGCAGGAGGGTCAAAATCCAACAACATCTGCAGTCCTTTCTCAGCCTCTGAATTAGAGTTTTGCTCAGGTCCCTCAATTTCAACCAAAAAATAACTGAAATTACAGAAAAGCACACAAACCCATAGTGAGTCCAAAAATGTGATTTTTAAATAAAAATTAATAAAAATATAACAAAAAGTGAATAAAACATGCTAAAAACTATATGAAAACACTACCAAAAAGCGTATAAAATATCCGTTCATCAGTTCCCTCCAACGTTGGCCTATTCACACGTGCGTGTCACCCATGCGTGCGTGTGGAGTATCAAAATTTCACGATCCACGCGTGCGCGTAGTCCACGCGTACGTGTCGCCATAAATTTTCCCAATTCCAGAAAGCAAATTGCATCAAAAACTTTGGAGGTAACGTTGGCTTGCTAACGATCCCTCCAACGTTGGCACCAGAATTATGCAGAACATTGCTCTGCCCTTTCCTCCAACGTTGCTTTCTCTTCTTCTTTCCATGGCCATTCTTCAACTTCCTTTCGTGCCTTTCTTCACCTATCATCAACCAATACATGCATCGAAGCCTTGTTAAAATCTCAAGAGATTGCATCATTCTTAGCACACAAGTAATTATTTCATAAATCTGATGAAAAAGCATCGAATTAACCATGTTTGAATGAATCAAGGTATTCCTGAACTTTTAATCCAAATGCTTACTTATAGCTCAAGAAAGTGCATAAAACCTAATAAAAACAAAAGAAAAAAGCTAGTGAAACTAGCCTATGATGCCTTGACATTACAACACTAAACTTAAATCTTGCTTGTCCCCAAGCAAACATTAAACTATGAGAAGAATGAATGAAAACCGAAAGTAATACATGTCCTTATCAATAAGTAATTGAAATTTATTTATGGGGTTTT
Source organism: Arachis duranensis (assembly GCF_000817695.3). Taxonomy (NCBI): domain Eukaryota; kingdom Viridiplantae; phylum Streptophyta; class Magnoliopsida; order Fabales; family Fabaceae; genus Arachis; species Arachis duranensis. Next base: position 63,467,219 of record NC_029772.3, on the reverse strand, counting down.
ATGCAGGAAAAGTTGCAGCTCAATTCCATTAGTTTTCAGGTGTGGAATTGATAAACTACATTTTTAGGGTTTATCTTGTGTTGAATTTAGAGGGTTTTGTCAACTTATCTCCCATTTATTCACTAAAATAGTATGGTTTTGTAAATTCTCCTTCAAGTGTGCTTAAGAGTGAAAACATGCTTTCTGGGTCTTAAAATAGCTAAATTTAATTCACCTTTATTCCATTAGATGCCTTGATATGTTTGTTAATTAAATTCAGGCATTTTGAGGCAAAGATTAGAATTGACGGAATGAAGAAAAAGCATGTAGAAATGGAGAACTCATGAAGAAATGAAGGAATTGCAAAGCTGTCAAGCCTGACCTCTTTGCACATAATCGATCATAACTTGAGCTACAGAAGTCCAAATGAGGCGGTTTTAGTTGTGTTGGAAAGCTAACATCTGGGGCTTCAAAATGATATAAGATTTTTCATAGTTGCAATGTGCTTAAGGATGCGTACGAGTGATGTACACGTACGCATCGATGCTGCGCGTGACTCACTTCAAGCAACTCATGGCCAGCGATTTCTGAAGTATTTTGGGCCCAATAAAACTCATTTCTGATGCTATTTAACTCAAAAATTGAAGGGAAATGAACATGGTAGTTACCAATTGGTTTAGTTTTAGTTTAGAATTTGTTTCTAGAGAGAGAAGCTTTCTATTCTCTCTAGAATTAGGATTAGGATTATGTTTAATTTTTCTCTAGATCTAGGTTTAATTCATGCTTTGATTTACTTTTTTCTTTACAATTTCTTATTCTTCTACTTCTCCTCTCTCTAGTTTTGTACCTTACTCGTTGTAATTCTTTACTTTTATGTTGATGCACTCTTGTTTTATCTATTTCTCTATTAATGCAATTTATGATTCATGTTCCTTTATTGTTGATTTGATTTGTTGATTGTTAATTTCTTGCTATTAGTAATTGTAGATTTACTTTTCTGGTACTTTTATCTTACTTTCCTTTGATACCTTCCAAGTATTTGATTAAATGCTTGAAAGGATGCTAGAGTAGAATTTTCTCCTCTTGGCTTAGGTTGAGTAATTGATGACACTTGAGTTATCAAACTCTTTTGTTGATCGATAATTAGAAGTTGCTAATTGATTTAAATTCCAATAGAGCTAGTCTTTCCTTAAGAGTTGACTAGGACTTGAGAATCAAATTGATTCATCCACTTGACTTTCCTCTATAGTTAGTGGTTAACCAAGTGAAGCAAGGAACAATTGTTGTAATTGATAAGGATAGCTAGGATAGGACTTCTAGTTTTCATATCTTGCCAAGAGCTTTTCTAGTTGTTAGTTTATTTCTTTTGCAATTTACACTTCTTGTCTCTTATCTCAAAATCCCCAAACATACTTCATAGCCAATAACAAGAACTCTTTATCATAATTTATAGGGAGAACAACCCAAGGTTTGAATACTTCGATTATTAATTTTAGTGGTTCGTTACTTGTGACAAACAAATTTTTGTATGAAAGGATTATTGTTGGTTTAGAAACTATATTTGTGACAATAATTTATTGTGAAATTATAGACCATACAAAAATCCTCTCATCAAAATGGCGCCGTTGCCAGAGAATTGCAAATGTGCGCTTGTTATTGGTTATTGTAAATATGTGAATATTGTGAATATGCTTATTTGTTGATTGTTGCTAGTTTTAGTAGTTTGTTTTCATTATTTCTTACTAGTTTTTGTTTTCATTTTCCCTTGCTATCATGAATTCTCACTTTGGCTATGAGTTTGGTTCTAACTATGTTGTAGGAGATGTGAATTTCAATGACAACATGCATCAAGGATAGGATACTCAAAGGTGGGAGGAGCCATATGCATATGATCAATCTTCTTGGCAACAACCTCCACCAATGCACTATGAACGAGTCATTCTATGATGCATACCAATCAAATGGCTATGGTGAATCCCTTTGTGACTTTCAAGAATCACCACCATATGCCTATGAGCCATGTCGTCAACATAACCCTCAACCATACTCACGAGCCCTGACGTTAGAATTTTTGCTAGTAATGAATTTTGTAAAAATATAGTCACGTTGTGAGTATAGATTCTAAACCAACAGAAAATTCCTTCGTACAAATGTTTTGGTTGTCACAAGTAACAAAATCCAATAAATTTATACACCGAAGTATTCAAACCTCGGGTCGTCTTCTCAAGGAATTGCAGGAAAGTATGATTTATTATTGGTTATGGAAAAACAGTGTTTGGGTTTGAAAAAGGTTTTAAGTAAGAGAAATAGATTGCAAGAATTAATAAATTAATAACTAATAAAACTCTTGGCAAGGTATGAAAACTGGAAGTCCTATCCTAGTTATCCTTATCAATTGTGATGAGAATTGGATTTTTCTCCTACTAAGTTAACCTCTAACTATGAAGGTAAGTCAAGTAGATGGAATAAGTTTGGTTCCTCAAGTCCTAGTCTTTCCTTGGAAAAAGGCTAGAGTTATTAGAACTCGAGTTAATTCTTGAAGAATTCTAATTTTCAGTCGACAATTAGTTTGACAACTCAAGAGTTACCAATTAATCAATTAAAGCCAAGAATATAAAAAGGTAGATAAAAATCATAAATAATTGGAATACCTCCAATTAAACTAAATGGAGATGTCAATTCTAACATGAAAAATATTCATAAGCCAATTGGGCAACATAAATCAAACACAAATAAAAGCTTCAGAGTAAACAAAAATAGAAGAGAAACATAAATTATTGAACCTGGTATGAAGAAACAAACCTAATCCTAATAGAAATCCTAATCCTAAATCCTAAGAGAGAGGAGAGAGCCTCTCTATCTAAAAACTACATCTAAAACTATGAAAAGTGTATTCTGAATGAATCTCCGTTGTATGGATGGACTCCCTCACTTTATGGCCTCTAATCTGTGTTCTCTGGGCCAAAAACTAGATTAGAAACAGCCCAGAAATTGTTGATTGTGAAATCTAGTCTGTACAGGTTGCGGCAAAGTGATGCGGAGGCGTCATCCACGCGTTTGCGTGGAATGAGATTTGCAGATGCAACGCATCCACGTGGAGCATGTGTTCACGTCGCCTATCTGTATGGCCATTATGGCGAATTATATATCAAATCAAAGTCCCGGACGTTAGCTTTCCAAAGCAAGTGGAACCGCATCATTTGGACCTCTGTAGCTCAAGTTATGATCGTTTTAGTGCGAGAGGGTCAGGCTGACAACTTTGCAGTTCCTTCAACTTCTTGTATTCCTTCCACTTTTGAATGCTTCCTTTCCATCCTCTGAGCCATTCATACCCTGTAATCTCTGAAATCACTTAACACACATATCAAGGCATCTAATGGTAATAAGAGAGGATTAATATTAGCAAATATAAGGCCAAAGAAGCATGTTTTCAATCATAGCACAAAATCAGGAAGGAGAATGTAAAACCATGCAAATCATATGAATAAGTGGGCAAGGACTTGATAAAAACCACTCAATTGAGCACAAGATAAACCATGAAATAAGGGTTTATCAAGCCCCCTACCACCAAACACCTCCACTTGACCCTAATCCATATCCATTCTACCAACCACTTTTTATGCCATATGAGCCATATACAGAACCGCCACCATTCCAACCTCAATACTTTTGAGAACCACCTCCTCCATACCATGACCAAGATGAACTACCTCCAATGCATGTAAATTTTCAACCACAAGATGAATTCTACCTTTTACCACAACCTTCCATGGAGGAATATTCATGTCCATCGATCCAAGAAGCATATGATCCTAATCATGTTATCCAAGTGGAACAAGAGTCAAGGGATCATCTCAAGAAAGCATTGGATCAATTTCAAACAACCATGGAGCGTGTTGTGCAACAAGTAGAAAGAGTAGAAAGTGTTAAACCACCACAACCCTACCAAGAAGAACCACCTTCCTATTATTAACCCTTTCTCCAAGACAATATAATGAGCCATCTTGTCCACCCCAATCCTTAATGGATGAAACCATTGGCCTTATACTTTAAGGACAAGGAGAAATGCAAAGGGAGGCACTAGAATTCACGGCTACCTTGGCCGATATAGTAAACCAATTAGCCCCTTAATACTTGGACACTCAAGGAACTCCCATGGAAACATATGGAGAATCAAATGAAAAGCCAAGAATGAAGGAGATATTGGACACTCCGTTGGAAAATGAGGAATATTACTTTGTGTTAGAACAATTGGAGGAACCTATGACTATTGAAGAAGAGGAAGAAGTGGTTGAAGACTTAGGAGATGTGGAACCTCCATGGGAAGCTAGAGTTGAAGAAAACTCCTCCAAGAAGATTGCATTTGATGTCAAGGAGGAATGTGCACAACCTCCAAGGCACATCCCATATGAAGACTTGGAAGGAATGGAGCAAGAATTGAGTTCCCTTGGTGAGGAAGATCAAGTATCAAATCCTCTTGGTGGTGAATCCTTTGACTTAAAGAACCTTCTTTCAGCAAGATAGAAAGCGATATGGAGGTAGATTTCTCCCTTCCTCCTATTTATGATTTGAGTGATGGAGAAAAGTTAGGTGACATTGATGAACAAAGGATTGAATTTAAAGAATCTTGTAAAGAGGTTGAAGTCCTTAGAAAAAGAAGGGCGGGAGTTGAATATGCTTTGTCAAGATCCTTGGAAGCTTCTTTACCTAGGTTGTCATATATTCCTTCACTTGAGTGGTTAAAACTCATTTCTATTAGCTTTATTGTCCCACTTGAGTATGGCTTGCTTGAAACGGATGGTCAACTTAGGGTGCTTTGTGGGATAAAGCGTAAGAGAAGAATGTTTAGTGGTTGGCGTTGCAAATCAAGGCTCATTTTGGTTGATACTTCAATGATTAAATGCAAGGGTTGGGCTGGTGCTCAATTGAATGGGTCTAGAAGGAGAGTTTGGTATTACCTTGAGAATTCCTCTTGCTTACCATCCGGATGGATTAATGATGATAAACTTCAAGATGGGTGTGCAAATAAAGTGTGGGATCTCGGATTACAAGAAGAGGATTGACTTTGGGAGCCCCAAGATTGTGAAGAACTCCATCAAGACTTGGTGCAACTCATGAGAAATCTTGGGGCACAATGGAGAACCAAGCATTGGTGGGAGTTCCAAGAAGAATTCAAGCACAAGCAACCTTAATAAGGAGCTCCCCATAAGTCCAATTTAAGAACAATAAACAAAAGTACTAGGTAGGAGACAACTCATCATGGTAAAATTCTTTCATTTTCTCTTTTGTAAATATTGGTAAAATTAGTTTAATTTTTTGTTTTGTTTGGTTTGTTGAGTTTATTTGGTAGTCTAGTAGGTTAAATAAGGTTTTATGGTGTTTTGGTAGCTGTTTGGAGGTTTAGAATGCTTGGTTTGGTGCAAAAACATGAAAAATTTTGAAAAACAGAGAACCAACCTACGCGTACGTGCTACGCACGCGTACGCATGACCCAAGCTTTTCAGCGAATCCACGCGCACGCGTCATGTATGCATACGCGTAGATGTAGAAGTTCCATTCCTCCGTCCATTAACCCAAGAGTTGTGCCTACATTGCGCGGACATTGTGCCTCCATCACAAACCAACCTACGCGTACGCGTACCTCACGCGTATGCATCACTTCTCTCTGGCACTACCCCTGTGTACGCGTGCACCGCGCATAAGCGTCGATTTCATTACACCAACCCACGCTTACGCGCCATACATGCACACACGTGGAACACCCTACTTCATTACTCTTCTTTTCTTTTCCTATTTCCATTTCTTTTCTTCTTTTCTCTTCTTCTTTTCTTACTTTCTTCTAGTTTGCTGTTTAAAAAAAAATATTTTTTCTCATCTTTCATTTTGTTTTGCTTATTGCATTTGCATACTTTTATTCATTGCATTTTAATTTTGTTTTTATAGCTTGTTTTTGTTTTCTTTTTTTTCAGTTTCTTATTTTAATAATGGTGTTGAATTTTCCTACTCAATTGTTGAGAATTTCTTGGTTATTTTGGTGCCCCTTGACTTGTTTGATAATGTTGAGTGATAAAATTTTTAAATCAATACTTAATCTTGTATGACTCTTATAGTCTTTATGCATTGATATGAACTCATATTGTCTTTCATGACCCACTCTTTCTTGTTTAAACTTGATGCTTAACATGCTCTTCATGGCATTTACTTATGCTTTGACTTTACTCTTGCATCAAATATTAATTGATATGCCCTTTGTCTATATTGCTCTCTCACTTACATGCATAGCTAACATGTAGCGAGAACCATACTCTTATTTGGCATTAGCCCCCGCCTATATTCTGTTGCTTTGATATCTTTATTGTAGGATTAATTTTCTTTCTTTTTCTTTCCTTTTAGGTTGGCCACTAAAAGAATGAGAAAAAGGAAATGTTTATCAATGGGGCAACAAACAAGTCATCCGCATAATCTTTTGAGGAAGCTCATCAATTGTAGCAGCCCGTCCACCTTGCTCTTCTTTACATGTATTGAGGACGGTGCAATCTTCAAGTGTGGGGAGGTCATCCGATCGATCTCCATGGGTAACAATTTCCTTTTTCAACACCAATGTTAGCTAGTTATTGCATTGCATGATAGGTTGCATGTTAGAATTTGTAGATATTTTTACCACTTCTTTCTTATTAGGACTATTTGGTAGGGGTGATGATTTCTTTTCCAAGAAACTGTTTTTAGGGCACCCTACCAATTTGAAAAACAAATTTTTGTTGAACTTGCTTGAAGAATGTATTTTGGAACATGGCTTTTGAGCTAAGAACACAAGCTTGCGAGATTTGAGCCTAATTGCGTGGTTAAATCTTATAACCACTTATTGCCATTCTTGTGTGCATTGTTCTCTTTCTATGATTGTAATCTTTGATTTGTTTGATTCTTTATGTCCATTATTCCGTGTATTCATGCATTTATATGATTGAGGCCATTGTTTCATTTAACTCACTTACCCAAATAGCCTACTTTTTATCAACCTTTGTTAGCCAACTTTGAGCCTACGCTTAACCCAATTGTTCTTTATTTTAGCACATTACAAGCCTAAGGCGAAAAATAATAAATGTCCCTTGTTTGCATCTTTGATTAACTTAGGCTAGTGAGAGTGTTTATTATTCAAGTTTGGGGAAATTTGGGGACATTGGTTGGGATAAAAGGAGTGTTTTTGTTTTGTTGTAAATATTGGAAATTGGGTACATACTCATGTATTAATCAATTGTTAAACCTTATACATTGATGCTCTTGTATATAGTTTGAAGGAAAAATATATGAGAAAAATAAAAAGAAAAGTGGAAAAGAAAAGAAAAGAAAAAGAAAAGAAAAAAATAATAGAAAAAGAAAGAAAAAGAAAAGCAATAACAAAGGGGACAAAAATGCCCCAAAATAAAGCCCAATGAGAATCAATGCATAAGTGTTGTGAAATGAAAAAGAAAATGCATGAGTATGTGAAAAAGTGAAGAATGGGTAGTTTGGTTAGCACTTAAATTGTATAGGTTGCCATAGGTTAGGTGGGAAGTTTAAGTTGATCAAAGATTCAAATTCTAGTCCACTTAACCATATACAATCCTACCTTGACCCTAGCCTCATTACAACCTATGAAAAGACCTCAAGATGAATGTATGCATTCATTAAACAATTGTCGATTGTTAGATGAAAAACAAATCTTGGAAAGCATGATTAGGGGAGAATTGAGAGAATCGACCCTATACACTTGAGCGACTAGAGTGCAAACACTTCCGGTGAGGGTTCGATGCTCAATTCCTTGTTCCCGGCTTTCATGAGCTTTCTTCTTGCAAGTCTACTTGAACATCATTTTGATATTTGAATTGGTAGGATTCATGAATCGTTATATGATCTTGGCCCTACTTGTGCATGCATGTCTTGGAGATTGATTTACTTTTAACTAAGTAGGTAGGATCATTTTGCATTTAGTTGCATTCATTTAGATAGGATGCATATAGATAGGTTGCATTGAATAAATGTTCATACCGCTTTTCTTGTCCTTCTTGGTTTAGCATGAGGACATGCTATTGTTTAAGTGTGGGGAGGTTGATAAACCCCATTTTTAGGGTTTATCTTGTGTTGAATTTAGAGGATTTTGTCAACTTGTCTCCCATTTATTCACTAAAATAGCATGGTTTTGTAAATTCTCCTTTAATTGTGCTTAAGAGTGAAAACATGCTTTTTGGGTCTTAAAAAAGCTAAATTTAATTCACCTTGATTCCATTAAATGCCTTGATATGTTTGTTAAGTAAATTCAGGTTTAGGAGGCAAATATTGGAATTGAGGGAATAAAGAAAAAGCATGTAGAAATGGAGAACTCATGAAGAAATGAAGGAATCGCAAAGCTGTCAAGCACGACCTCTTCGCACTTAATCGATTATAACTTGAGCTACAGAGGTCCAAATGAGGCAGTTTTAGTTGTGTTGGAAAGCTAACATCTGGGGCTTCAAAATTATATAAGATTTGCCATAGTTGCAATGCGTTTAGGAATGCGTACACGTACACATCGATGCTGCACGTGACTCACTTAAAGGCAACTCGTGACCAATGTTTCTGAAGCATTTTGGGCCCAATCCAACTCATTTCTGATGTTATTTAACTCAAGGATTGAAGGGGAATGAACAAGTTACTTACCAATTAGTTTATTTTTAGTTTAGAGTTAGTTTTTATAGAGATAAACTCTCTATTCTCTCTAGAATTAGGATTAGGATTAGGTCTCTAGATCTAGGTTTAATTCATATTTTGATTTACTTTTCCTTTACAATTTCTTGTTCCTCTACTTCTCCACTCTCTAGACCTTACTCCTTGTAATTCTTTACTTTTATGTTGATGCATTCTTGTTTCTTCTATTTCTCTTTTAATGCAATTTATGATTCATGTTCATTTATTGTTGATTTTATTTGTTGATTGTTAATTTCTTGCTATTAGTAATTGTAGATTTACTTTTCTTGAAATTTTATCTTACTTCATGTGATACCTTCCAAGTGTTTGATTAAATGCTTGAAAGGATGCTAGAGTAGAATTTTCTCCTCTTGGCTTAGGTTGAGTAATTGATGACACTTGAGTTATCGAACTCTCTTGTTGATCGATAATTAGAAGTTGCTAATTGATTTCAATTCTAATAAAGCTAGTCTTTCCTTAAGAGTTGACTAGGACTTGAGGAATCAACTTGATTCATCCACTTGGCTTTCCTCCATAGTTAGAGGTTAACCAAGTGAAGCAAGGAACAATTGTTGTCACAATTGATAAGGATACCTAGGATAGGACTTCTAGTTCTCATATCTTGCCAAGAGCTCTTCTAGTTGTTAGTTTATTTCTTTTGCAAATTACACTTCTTGTCTCTTATCTCAAAAACCCCAAACATACTTCATAGCCAATAACAAGAACACTTTATCGCAATTCCTATGGAGAACGACCCGAGGTTTGAATACTTCGGTTATTAATTTTAAGGCTTTGTTACTTGTGACAAACAAATTTTTGTATGAAAGGATTATTGTTGGTTTAGAAACTATACTTGCGACAAAAATTTATTGTGAAATTCTAGGCCACACAAAAATCATCTCTTCAGGAATGTCCCTTTAAGCACTAACCTAGATGCTACTGTGAAACCTTATTATTTGTTGATCCTTGATATTCTCTTTCTTTGTTTTTCTTTTGCTGAGATCTTATTTTTTAATAGCAGCTTAGTGTTATGTGTTGCAGCTGCTTTTTAGCTTATTTTTCACTCAACACATACACACTGTAGACACTTGGCTCATAATTAATCTTAAGAACATTGGTGCCCAGCACGTCTTGGGGTCACTAAATGCCTTGTAACTAGGTTGCTCTTGATAGTGGACTTTTGGTTGATAATCTCAGGTCAGTTAACCCAAGTTACCAAGTGTTAAAACACTCCTTAGAACCTAATCATCCAAGCAGATCCTAGTACAAAACACCACATGCATGTGTCTTAAGGTCCAAGCTATTGGTGTCTAGCTTATTATTCTCTGTTTCCTTCATTTTTGTTGCCAACTTTCGGCTTTTCTTCCTTTTCTTCTTGTTATTTGTTTTCTTTCTTCCAAGGATGTCTATGCACTAAGGTTCCATATGCAGCAGCCAAGATCACACTAAAAAGTGATACTCTGCCCTTTATTTTTATTAGTGAGCTAGCTAATCCTTCAAGCATATATACCACCACTCAACCTTATTCTGTTTCCTACTAATTAGGTCAAATTCACTCTCTGTTTCAAACATTCTCTTTTATTAAAAACAAAGAGACAAAACATATATTTTAGTAAGATGAAATTAAACCAGGCACTTAGACTAGACCTTTTAATTGAAAATTAAAGAAAGTAAATGGCTAAATCCTCACACAGGTAGATTGCTTAGCAGGGATACATTTAGACTTCCAATTTAAACATTTCAGAGTACAAGCAGTTAAGTGACAATACAACCTCTTGGCATCTTCTTAGTCGTTTATCATCTTTCCTAGCCTTGGTATTCTCTTTGTCCCTGGATGATGATGCATAGTTTTTCCAAAAGTTTGATTGTCTTCCTGCAACATTTTTAGAAGTTGCTTGTTTCCCAAGCACTTGAGAAATGGTTAGTCTGTATCTACGCTTGTGATTTTCTGGACCTGAGTTGGTGTGTGCTGTTTATATCCTGGGTCGAGCTATCCGACCTGGGATGATTGAAGATAAAGCGACCGACCTCTTCAGGTCAGACTATCCGACCTCTTCTCAGAGAGCTCGGCCAAATCGACAAGAGAGCCCAGTAAAGGGCCCAAATGGAGGAACACGACCCAAATCCTAAGGCGGCCTAAGCCTATATAGATAAGGGCGGTTCCGCTGAAGACACGCTAACCTCAACCCAAAAGATAAAGATAAGATAAGATAACTAACTTATCTTATCCAACAAAGGTCACGTCTCAACACTATAAATACACTGGAGCACCCAGGTATAACTCATACTCTGATTCTACTCAATACCTGCTTAATACCCTTGCTAACTGACCAGGGAAGCTCTGCCGACATCTTATTCAAAACTGCCTTCGACAAACTCGGTCTAGAAGAAAAAGAGCTAAGAGCATACCCGAACAGTGTGTTCGGACTAGGAGATACGCCAGTTCAACGCTGGGATACGTATCGCTGCATACAACCTTCGGAATAGGGAACATCCAGAACACTCAAGATAGACTACATCGTGGTCGACGTAAGCTCGGCCTACAATGCCTTAATAGGTCGGACAACGTTAAAACAACTCGGTGCAATAGTTTCAACTCCACATCTATGTATGAAATTCCCAACTGCGGAAGGGATAGCTACAATAAAGGCAGATCAAAAGATGGCACGTCGCTGTTACAATGAAAGCCTAAACCTCCGAGGTGAAGGAGGAGAGTTCCACATAATCGAGCTCGGTGGAGTTCAGAGGAAAGAAGAATTCCGACCACAACCTGAAGGAGAAGTAGAAAGAATCCAGATCGGAGACACCTCAGATAAAAAAACTAACGTTGGTACGATCCTAAAAGGAGACATAAAGGAATTACTAATACGGTTCCTACGAGATAATGTTGATCTCTTCGCATGGAAAGCCGCCGACATGCCAGGTATTGATCCCGAACTAATGAGCCATAAGTTGGCAGTCTATCCGGGATCCCGGCCGGTACAACAAAGACGAAGAAAACTTGGACCAGAACGAGCTCAGGCTATAGAAGAGCAAGTACAAGCGCTACTTGAGGCCGGGTTCATAAGGGAAGTCAAGTATCCACTATGGCTAGCAAACGTCGTCTTGGTGAAAAAGTCAAATGGGAAGTGGTGAATGTGTACCGACTACACCGACCTCAACAAAGCCTTCCCAAAAGACCCCTATCCACTCCCAAGCATCGACGCTCTAGTGGATGCTTCATCAGGATATAAGTATCTCTCATTCATGGACGCATATTCAGGGTACAATCAAATCCTTATGTATCCACCAGATCAAGAAAAACCTCGTTCCTAACACCGAAAGCAAACTACTGTTACATAGTGATGCCTTTTGGTCTCAAGAACGCAGGAGCTACTTATCAAAGGCTAATGAATAAAGTCTTCTCAGATCACATCGGAAAAATCATGGAGGTCTACGTGGATGACATGTTGATAAAGACACAAAGCGAAAAGACATTATTAACCGATTTGATTCAAGTATTCGATACCATAAGGAAGCACGGTATGCGACTCAACCCGGCTAAATGCACCTTCGCAGTTGAAGCAGGTAAATTTTTAGGATTTATGTTCACACAAAGGGGAATCGAGGCAAATCCAGATAAATGCCAGGCCATACTCAACATGAAGAGCCCAACCTGCGTCAAAGAGGTACAACAACTCAATGGAAGGTTGGCAGCCTTGTCCAGATTCCTCGCAGGATCAACGATAAGATCCCTCCCTTTCTACACTACCTTGAAGAAGGGAAAGAACTTCGAATGGACAGCGGAGTGTGAACAAGCCTTCAAAAACTTCAAAGAATTCTTGGGGCAACCACCTATCCTATCTCGACCACAAGAGGGAGAATCGCTCATACTGTACCTCGCAGTAGGAAGTCGGGCAATAGCCTCAGCGCTGATTCAAGAAGACGAAAGAGGCCAACAACCCGTCTACTTCATTAGTAAAGCACTACAGGGATCAGAGCTGAACTACCAGAAAATAGAAAAATTTGCATACGCTCTGATACTCACATCCCGGCGACTTCGCCCATACTTCCAGGCACATACCATCAAAGTTCGGGCCAACCAGCCCATAAAAGGGATATTACAGAAAACAGATCTGGCAGGAAGAATCCTACAATGGGCAATCGAGTTGTTCGAGTTCGACCTCTAATATGAGGCACGGACAGCCATCAAATCACAACACCTGGCCGATTTCATCGCAGAATTCACAGACATCCCGGAAATTCCCATAGAGTGGAACATATACGTCGACGGATCCTCAAATAAAACAAGAAGCGGTGCGGGTGTGATAATCGAAAGCAATCAAGGAACTCAACTCGAGCTCTCCCTTAAATTCGGATTCCCGGCCTCGAACAATCAAGCGGAATACGAAGCGCTACAAGCCAGTTTGAAGCTGACTAGGGAGGTTGGAGCTCGGAAACTCAACATCTACAGCGACTCACAAGTCGCTACCTCACAAATTACAGGAAGCTACCAAGCTAAAAGACCCGACCATGAAAAAATATTTGGATAGAACCAAAGAACAGCTCGGACAACTCGAAGAATACAGGATCTACCACATTCCCCGAGAGCAAAATGCCCGAGCTGATGCACTTTCAAAATTAGCCAGCACCAAACCAGGGGGCAACAACAGAAGTCTCATCCAGGAGATACTACATTCAAAAGATGGCACGTCGCTGTTATAACGAAAGCCTAAACCTCAGAGGCGGAGGAGAAAAGTTCCACACAATCGAGCTGGGCGGAGTCCAACGACGAGAAGAGCTTCGCCCATAATCAACTACCTCAAAACAGGAACACTTCCGACAGAAGAAAAGGAGGCAAAAAGGCTAAAAAGGGAGGCACAGTACTACACTATCATAAACAACACACTATACAAAAGAGGGATATCAACACCTTTACTAAAATGCGTACCGACTTCTAACACAAAGGAAGTCTTGGAGGAAGTGCACAGCGGCATTTGTGGCAATCATCTCGGAGCGCAAACCCTCACCAAAAAGATACTCCGAGCGGGATTCTATTGGCCAACTCTATAAAAGGATGCTACAGAATTTGTGAGGACATGCCTACCATGCCAAAAGCATGCCAACTTTCACATCGCCCCACCAGAAAAGCTCATCAGTGTGACCTCGCCCTGGCCATTTGCAAAATGGGGACTCAACCTTCTCGGACCCTTCCCACAGGGATCGGGACAAGTAAAATTCCTCATAGTAGGAGTAGACTATTTACAAAATGGATCGAGGCAGAATCCCTAGCCAAAGCCACCACTCAAAGAAGTCGAAAATTCCTATATAGGAACATTATTATGAGGTTCGGGGTACCATACTCCATCACCACAGACAACGGTACTCAATTTACAGAGGCAGGCTTCAGAAAACTGGTGGCCGACTTGAACATAAAACACCAGTTCACCTCCGTCGAACATCCCCAAGCCAATGGACAAGCCGAAGCGGCCAACAAAGTCATATTGGCCGGACTAAAGCGGAGGCTACAAGAAGCAAAAGGAGCTTGGGCCGAGGAACTCCCACAAGTCCTATGGGCGTATCGAACAACCCCCCATTCTACTACAAACGAATCACCATTCTGACTGGCATACGGAGCGGAGGCACTGATTCCAATAGAAATCGAAGAAGGATCTCCCCGAGTAGTCCACTACAATGAACGAGCAAACTCTCAACTTCAGAGAGAAGAACTCGACTTGTTACCCGAAATCCGAGAAAGAGCTCGAATCTGGGAAGAAGCTCTAAAACGACGAATGGCTTCCAGATATAATCTAAAGGTAGTGCCGAGAAGCTTCGCAGAGAATGATCTCATCCTAATCAGAAATGACATTGGAACAGCTCGACCCAGAGAAGGAAAGCTGGCAGCAAACTGGAAAGGACCCTACCGAGTCATTGAAGTACTGGGGAAGGGCTACTACAGACTGTCCGAGCTTGATGGACGAGAGCTTCACCGATCATGGCACGCCTGCAACCTACGAAGGTACTATAGTTAGAAAAGGTAAAAGGTCTCACTAAATGGATGCACTCTTTTTCCTGAAAAGGTTTTTTAATGAGGCACCAGGTCGAGACCTAGAACAGAAAAATCCTACATGTATATATTCGCATTTTCCTTTAAATAAAATATATTTTAGATATTCTACAAGAGTCCAAGACGCATTAATCTGAAGTATTCATCGTTCGATTATAAAGCAACAAGTTGGCAGAAAGTGAAAAACAAATTCACTGCCCGACCACGATAAAGATAATCGTCCGATAAAGGTGAAAACGCGATTCACCCAAAGGACGATCTAAAGATGCCAACTGTTTTCTACAAATTGGCAAAGATGAACACATAATAATGTAAGAAGTTATTGAAAGCAATCCAAAAAAGAACCTGACGAGGTCTTACGGATAGCTGAAATAATAACTTAAAGATTGGCCGACGTGCGGAAGTCGGACCAAGTCAACCCAAGTTATAAGTAAACCCTGGAAAGAGGTCTGGCCAACCCTATTAAAGAGGATTACTTTAACTTAGAAGGGCCCGACATAATAAAAGTCTGCCCAAAACGAAAAGTTAAACAAGTAGTCCCTGAAAGAGATCTGACAAAAGATCCAAGAAAGAGGACTACGAAAAATAACTTAAAGGAGACCGATATAACCAAGTCGGACTCCTACCATTAAAAAAGTTATCAAGTAGTCCCTGAAAGAGATCTGACAAAAGATCCAAGAAAGAGGACTACGAAGAATAACTTAAAGGAGACCGATATAACCAAGTCGGACTCCTACCATTAAAAAAGTTATCAAGTAGTCCCTGAAAGAGACCTGACAAAGGTCCAAAAAAGAGGATTACTGAAATAACTTAAAAGGAGACCGACATAACAAAATCGGACTCCTGCTACTGAAAAGTTATAAAAGTAATCCCTGAAAGAGACCTGACAAAGGTCCAAAAAAGAGGATTACAGAAATAACTTAAAAAGAGACCGACATAACAAAATCAGACTCCTGCTACTGAAAAGTTATAAAAGTAATCACTGAAAGAGACCTGACAAAGGTCCAAGAAAGAGGATTACAAAAATAACTTAGAAGAGATCGACCTAACGAAGTCGGTCTCCTACAAAAGATAAGTTATAAAAGTAATCCCTAAAAGAGACCTAACAGAGGTCCAAGAAAGAGGATTACAAAAATAACTCATAAAGGGACCAACGCGAAGAAGTTGGCTATAAAGCACTAAAATACAAAGCGATGGCGAAAAAACTAGGAAGCACGTCGGACCCACGCAACCACAGTCTTAAAGGATCCGAGCTACAAGCAATAAGTGCAAAGCAATCCAAAGAAGCCAAGAAACAAAATGCAAAAATCCGAAAAGGGATATTACGCCAAAGAGAGCATAAATGCGAAGCTTCAAAAAGCCACCAAAATCAACCTCAGAAAGCGGCCTTTTGTTTTTCAAAATGAAGTTACCAGGCAGGCAACTTAAAAATGTTAAACGAGAAATAGAAAAATAAAGAGTTCAAAGCCCACACATTGGGCCATCTACACAAAAAGTTATAAAAAAGTTTCCACAAAACGCCCACAAGTCGGGCCAACTACAAATCAACAGAAGTTTTCTCGGCAGCATCGGGAGCTTTCTTGGTGGCATCAGAATCAGGAGAAGGAGGGCGAGCTTGAATAGGCACAGCGTCAACGGTTCCATCATCCCGGTTCAAGATTTGGCAATCCGGATCAACTGTAACAGGAGAAACCGAGGAGGTTGACACTTTGAGAGAAGGAACTGGAGGAGGGTCGACATCATCATCATCTTGGTCGTCAGGGACAATCTTGCCATCCCTCACCACATTATCCAAGCTGACAAGAGACAGGTCGGCATCAGGGGCAACAATGCGAAACTGCTCCATCAGATTCTCGGAGGCAGCAGTTACGCTACCCACAAGATGGCTCTGAAGCTCACCATAATCAGCCCGAGCAGTCTCCAACTCACTCCGAAGGCGCATGATTTCCCTATAAGCTGAGACATAGCTGTCCTTATGCTTCAGGGCCATGTCTTCAGCCAGCCTCAAAGAAGGAGCAAGGGCGATAGAACTAGCCTTTTCACCCTCCAGCTCCTTCTCCACCTTTGCCAACTTCACCTCCAACTCCTCTTTCAGGCCCTTGATCCGATTAAACTCCGACTTGGCCTCCTCCATAAAAGACTTGGTGGCATGAATCATAATCCCCTGAACTGTCCGGAAAATAGCCGCACTCATATGAGCCATCTTCACACTATTCTTGGCCATAAAATATAGGTGCTGAAGGAGAGACACATCGTCCATGGAAAGTCCACCATAGAGAGCAATTTGCTGATCAATAAATTCAACGGCATCAAAGTCGGGGGCATCTAGATTGAAGGGTTCAATGGTTTTTTGCTTTTTACTAGGAGGGGAACCAGAAGCTACGGTAGATGATTGGGGAGGATCAACTAGGCGGACCCGAGGAACAGGAATTGCTTTCCTCGGTCCAGGGGAACTTGGTACAGGAGGCTTCAAAGGAATCTGAGAAGATCCCTCTCCGGCCACCTTGGCCGAGATGTTTAGAGCAGCAGTGGCCTTCTTCGCCTTCTTAAAGGCCTTCAAAGAATCAGTATTTTTCGACATCTCTACAAACATAGCAACAGCCAAGAGTTACAAATGTAATGTAGAGAAAGGAAAAACCAGTATAAAAAGCAAAGCCAAACAAAATACCCAGAACAGTTCGAACCAAGGAAGGATCATTCAAGAATCTCTTCGTATCAAGATGAGGTGGTTTCCCCAAAGATCCTCGACGACAACCACAAAAGCGCGTTCAACATCATCTAGCATCTCCCAAGTGTAGCGAGATACTCGAACATCTTTTTGCCACTCTAGGGGGAAGGAGGGCTCGTCGTTTTCATTAAGAAAAAAGGGGCGGACCCCCTCAATAGCTCGAACTTTGAAAAAGTAGTTCCTAAAGTCCTTAAAGGACTCATCATACATAGCAAACACTTTGTGCCCCTGGGCGGACCGAAAAGAAACCCAAGAAGCTTTCTTTTTTGAGGAACCACCAAGCTTGGCGGAAACAAACAAATAAAGGAACAAAGTCTGGGAAGGAGTTACATCTAGTTCACGGCAGAGAAGTTGAAAAATCTTAATAAAACCCCAGGAATTGGCGTGAAGCTGGGAAGGAGCAATATTACACGACCACAGCAAGTCGGTCTCAAAAGCGGTAAAAGGAAAAGAAACATTCAACTGATTGAAAAAGTACTCGTAAGCATAAAAGAATGGACGCTCTACCTCGACAGAAGTCGGAAAGCAAACTCTCTCGTCAGAGTCAGGGGCAACAAGCTCATAATCCCCCTCACGAGCGTTGTTACCACAAATCCTATGGCGCTTCCTCAGTTCAGCACAGAACTCGGCATCCACAACAGAAACACATAACAAGATAAGGGAGTCCAGCCAGTCGGACATCCCCTCGGGAACTCTGGAAGACATCTCTACGATGTTATTGCGAGAAGACATAGGGCCAACTAATCCTACAAGGAAGAAAAGAAGACGGGGTTACTAAAAACATCTCGGAGAAGCTAGAAAGCAAACTTAAATATCATACAGACGAGGCATGCAAAAAAGGAAAACCCCAAGACTCAAACCAAAAGTCTTGGGGCATCCTTTGGAGGCAGCAACAACAAAGCAGGATCCCTGGGAAAAACCTACCCCCAACGTCTCTCAAAAACAAGGAAACAAGGCTTAAAGCAACAAGCATTTCGTCCAGCAAGATAAAAAATGCAAAAGTCATTAAAGCAACTATCTTTCTATAGTCTACCAGCAAAAGCACTGTCAACGTCAACAATGCCAAACAGAACAAACACCAAAGATACAACCTTTTCCAGAATTAGGCAAAAAACACCATCAAAAGTACAAACGGGAAAGACAATGACAAGCGAAAGCCCTAAAGGCATTAAGCAAAAAGCGATCATGCAGAAAATGAAGAAGCTCAAGAACACACGGCGATAAACAGGCACGACAAATGCAAAAAGATTCAAGTTTTCCAAACAAGCATGCAAGCAAAACCAAAACTTTATCATAAACCGAAGATCAAAAAGTAAAAGAAGTAAGGAAACGGAAAGTAGAAACCAAACCTGGAAAGTTCTGAAGAAAATGGAAAGCTGGGGCAGGAAAACGTCTCTCAAAGGAAGCACCAACGGAGTACCAAAACGAAACGGCGCAGAGAAAGAGTAAGGAAAAACAGAGCAAACACAGTGGAAAAGTTAAAAACGGGAGAAGAGAGAAATGCGAAGAAGTTACGAAACGCATGAAGAAGAAAAACCGTTTCTGGGTTTTCAAAATCAAAATAAAAGGGCCTAGGAGAAACGGGGCAATTAATGTTTCCAAAGCGCCGATATAAAAGCGCGCGCTTTTATAAGAAAACGTTCTACATTCAAAAACTTCTACAAGGGGAATCGACAAAAATGCTTGAGTTCGGCCTCAAGAAGGACCGAAGTCTAGGACTCGACCTCAGGAAAGAAGACCGAGCTCAAGCAGGGGTACTGTTCATACCCTGGGTCGAGCTATCCGACCTGGGATGATTGAAGATAAAGCGACCGACCTCTTCAGGTCAGACTATCCGACCTCTTCTCAGAGAGCTCGGCCAAATCGACAAGAGAGCCCAGTAAAGGGCCCAAATGGAGGAACACGACCCAAATCCTAAGGCGGCCTAAGCCTATAGAGATAAGGGCGGTTCCGCTGAAGACACGCTGACCTTAACCCTAAAGATAAAGATAAGATAAGATAACTAACTTATCTTATCCAACAAAGGTCACGTCTCAACACTATAAATACACTGGAGCACCCAAGTATAACTCATACTCTGATTCTACTCAATACCTACTTAATACCCTTGCTAACTTAAGCATCGGAGTCCCTTGCAAGTACCCCCCACCCTCCGGGGACGAAGGATTAACACAACTACCAAGTCCACCAAGTCGGACACATCAGCTCCGGCCACCATACACCTGCCGGACACGTCGGCTCCGACCAACACAGAAGATCTCATCCGAGATCGGCCTACAGTTTCAGGTAACCCTCGGAACATGTGCACACCAAACTTAGTTCCTTTCTTACTTCTATATGCAGCAAAGTGAATGCATACATGAAACATCAAGTGCTTTTATCCAGAAAATAAACTGTGAACTGAAATTTTAAAAAATTTGTTAAGTAGTTTCTATAATTGTTTGGAGCTCCTAGCTAGTTATATTGAGAGATACAATGTGCTCTTAGTGAAATCTCTGATGGAACACCAAACTTAGAATTGCACATTCACCTTTGAATTCCTTTGGTGTGCAACACCAAATTTAGCTCCTTGTAATGCAGAGAAATCTTCTTGACTCTTTTATTGACAAGCTATGAAAAGAGAATTACCTTTGGTTGGGTTGCCTTCCAACAAGCGCTCTTTTAACGTCACTAGCTTGACTGTTGGATTCTCTTAGTTGAGTTTATATTTCTTCTTGGGCATATCCCCCATATCGCCCATATAGTGCTTGAGCCTTTATCCATTCACAGTGAAGGTTTCCAGTGAGTTTTCTTCCATAATTTCTATATGTCCATAAGGAGAAACTTTGGTGACAAGAAAAGACCCTGACCACCTTGACTTTAGTTTTGCAGGAAATAGCTTTAGCTTGGAATTGTAGAGAAGCACCCTCTGTCCTTTTTCAAAGCTTCTTGGTGCCAACTTGAGGTCATGTCTCTCCTTTGCCTTTTCCTTGTAAATTTTGGCTTTTTCAAAGGCCTAAGATCTGAATTCTTCCAACTCTTGTAGTTGCAAAATCCTTCTTTCACCGGCAGCATCATTATTAAAGTTTAGTAGCTTGAGAGCCCAGAATTCCTTGTGTTCAAGCTCTAATGGTAGATGACAAGTGTTCTGAGAGTTACCTAAAACTGAAAGTTGTAACAACCCCAGCTTTCGAGTACGCGAGATCTTTTCTAAAAGTATGGATTTCTCTGGAAGATCAGTAACGGGAGAACCTCTACTATATCATCACGTATCTCAATCCTCATTGTCAATATGTCATCTTTAAGCTAGAACCTTTTCTGAGGCAAGCTCGATAATGCAGTCACAAAGAACCTAGTTTTTGAACCGTATCGGTTAGGAGTTTTGATTCTGATTTTCGTAAATAGTCTCAGTTTGACGAACCGGACTTGATTCATTAGATAAGAGAGATAATAGGATAATATTATCATTATATTAGTATTAGAAGCTTCGTGAATGATATTATAATATTACCTGGTCAGTTTTAGTTAAAAACAGTAAATCGGTTTAATCGGGTTCACAGTTTACTAGTGCAGCTTAGCACTAGCACTCTCTGATGACTTTAGCAATGCTAAGGCCTCATCATACATGTTTTATTCTCATAATAAATATGTTGCTAGTGTCATTTATGCTAGATCTCATAAAATAATTTTTGGAGATTTTTTACAAGTGTTCCGATATATCTAGTTTTAGCAGTAATACACCTGAGATATTTTAATATTATTTTATCCCACCTCCAACCAAACCAATCACAACTCTTCTTACACCCCCAGTGCACTCCAAGGCTGGTCATTTACTCCCTTTGGCCTAAAATGAGAAGAGAGAAAAGAGAGAAACTTTCATGACACTTTAATCTTCAAAGCTTGATTTCTGCTGAACTAAAACTCAAATAAAACTTCCAATCTAACCAAAATGATCCTCTCTTCTTTCTTTACATGATCATATGATTTATCAAGGCTAGAATCAAGGTGAGTTGGCTGCACCATCTCCCTTTTGATTCGGTTTCAAGTAAACATGCTTAAACATATGTTTTCTTGATGTTCTTCCTTAGGAATCATGCTTAACTTGACTTGAGGGCCAAGAAACGAGAATTTCCAGCAAGTCTAAGGTTAGAAATCACTTCCTAACATGCTGAGTGAGATTTGGTTAGTTGAGAGTTTTTGGATTTAAAGTTGTTCTTGATGTGATTTAGGAGGAAAAAGTGCTTAAGGACCACCTGAAAGACTAACCGAATTAGGAGCAGCAAAACCAGGTAGGGTGTGACAAAATTAATCTTGATTATTTGTGTTTGAGTTGTGTGAATGTTTTATGGTTTGGCTGTGCTAAAAATTGGTTGCATATATGATTGATTCTTGGTGAAAATTTGGTGAAATTTTGATGAAATTTGATGAAATTCAAGCA
Organism: Arachis duranensis; assembly: GCF_000817695.3. NCBI lineage: Eukaryota > Viridiplantae > Streptophyta > Magnoliopsida > Fabales > Fabaceae > Arachis > Arachis duranensis. The sequence goes on along the minus strand of NC_029772.3, from coordinate 63,445,349 downwards.
TTGAGTTTGTGTTCTTGGAGCAGCTGAAAAATGAAACCCTACATCCTAAATTGAGGTTTAATTTGTGTTGAAATCATGTAGAAAAGATGGGGTTTTGGTGGTCGGTAATTTATTATGAGTTATGGTAAAAATTGATTGCTGAAAAGACTGAAAAATGGGTAAAAACAGAGAAAGAATCTGAAGAATTTACGAAGAACACGAAGAATACTTTGAGTGTGATGAAGAACATTGTAGAACACCTTTGAGATCTTAAAAAGGTCAAGGTTTTAATTATTTTAGTGTTTAAGGGGTTATTTGGTAATTTCTGAAAGTTAGGGTGGTTAAAGTAGAAATATTTAAAGTTACGGGTTGTAAAAAGTGAATTTTAAAGGTTAAAAGTTGAAGAGGGGTAATTTTAAAAATAAAATAATGTGAAAAAGGCAGTTTTCTGTAAAAGCTTTAGAAAGACAACTTTAAGTGCAGAATCTCATAATTACCTTCAAAAAACACTTAGGGAGTGGTAATAACATGTTAGTGAGGCAAAGATAAAGGAAAGATAAAAAGCTAAAGAAAAGATAAGAACCAAAGAAAAGTCTGTAAAGTTTTAACAACAGAAAAACAGACAAAGACTAGCGAACGAATTAGGGCAACATAGTTAGTCCTTGAGTTGCGACTAGGGTTAGGTATAATATGAAAAGTTAAACTATTTCAGTATAGACTTAATGAACCTATACTTGGGATAGGCTAAGTATTCATACCGAATTTTACATAAGGTTTAAATACATAAGTTAAGCAGAGAAATCAGAACAGAGTAGAGAAACACAGAAAATAGGGTAACCAAAGTAAAGTAAAGAGATAAAGAGAAAAAAAGTAATATAAGTACAGAGATAAGAGAAATCAGAGAAAAGTAAAGAGATATTAGTTGCTTGAAGCAACCCAGAGTTTCTGTAAGGAAACTAAGTTACCTACAGCCATTTTCCGCTTCCGCAGAGCAGAGCAGAGTATATATATATATTTTCCTGCAGTAAGCAAAGGCTGTCTCAAATGAGCGACTACTATTATATGCGCATTTATTTAGGAACAGAAAATCGTATTCGGGAAATTGGGATTACTCGTGATCGGATAAATGTCAGGATTGCGACCCAACCGAAACATGAGCTCATGGCCTGTGCTAGGGCTAGATATGTATCATTCTTGTTTGCGCATCATTCTCTGTTCCATTCATCTTATGTGTGTGATCTATTTCTTTATGTTTGTTTGCTTGTGTGATATATCTGTGTTTTATTTCCTTGTATTCTTCTGTTTGTGTTCTGCTTTCTGCTTTCTCTACTTTCTCCATCTATCTTTGTGTTCTATTTACTGCTTTGGTATATTCTAATTTTCATTTGCTAATTGACACCATATAAATGAACGTAACTAATAACCCCGACCCTACTAAGAACTCCCCAGTTCTTACCCCTTCTCTCCCATCTTCCCCTTCAGATGGAAACGGGCGTGATATTCTATGAAGTTGAAGACCTTTACATTTACGAGGATCCAGTGTACTATGGTTACTACATTTTGAGTGCGAACTCTCGTATGAGATGTTATGCATTACGAAATCGTCCCTTCCAATATCCTCTGTATAGCCTACTTTTGATCCTGACGCTCCCTATGACTTTCTCTTATCCTGGCTACACCCTAACGTACCTAGACATCCTTTTCCCGATGATCATGGACACCCTATACTAGCTCAACCCTTGAACAAGGCGTCACCTGAGCCTATCATTCCTGATGAGCCCGAGTTTGCTGGTGACTACATACCTGTGATTCCACCAGAGTGGGACTTTCCCCCTGAGCTGATCCCTGACTTTCCACAGCCTGATGTTCTAGGACTATCAGATGATGGGGTAGCTCCTATATATGCGAACGGACCTATGCTCGCGAATGGTTTTGTACATAGTGACAATAGTGCTCCTAGTGGTTCTGAGGGTATACCTGTAGCTAAGGATGAGGAGGAGGAGGAGGATTCTGATATAGAGATAGAGTAGGATGAGAAGAGGGGTGAGCCTCATGATGTCTTCTGAACGGCCACGTGTAGATATAGTTTGACTGCAGTAGTGGCATTCTTTTTATGATACTCTAGTCTGACATTATCTGTCAGTTAGTCTCTCACATGTGTTAGTACACCCGAGAGCTAGGAGCTATATAGTGGTTAAGCTCGCTTGGCACTAGTTTAGTGGCTTTTTGTATGGGCCAGGCCCTAGGAGTGTCATGTATACATTAGCTACGTAGGTTGACGAGGATGTAAACTGACTTGATCTTGTGTAAACGCTACATGTTTTGTTATAGTGTACATGATGTGTATTATTAGCTGTGTTCTATGTTTCTTTATGCTTCCTTATTATTTTTGTCAGTGTATGCTTATTTATTTTACTCCCTTGCTCACAATGATATAAGTTAAAAAAAAGTTACTCGTAAAATTGGCAACGTTTTTAACAAGGAACAGGCTCATATATTAACTAATAGTTAATATTTAGGAAGAACAGGTTGGTAACACTTGGCTTCTTGTATGACCAAGGCATACTGGGAGTTGGGTCGTTACAATTTGGTATCAGAGCAGTTCGTTCCCAGTAGAGCCTGGGAAGTCAACTGACTATGCTTCATTGCATACTCTGCTTGTGTGTCTCATGCTGTTAGGGTATCTTCAAGATACTTTGGGATGAATGTCTATGAGTGCTCATTTTGGGAATGTTCATGCCTAACTTGAGATATTAAGATTGGTCACCTTAATGTTGATTGTTTGGTGCGGATAGGACCTTAATGACTGCGAATAGGCATAGTTTAATCGAGCTCCGAACGACAAATCGATGCAAGGCACAACTATCCTCATAGCTATTATGATCTCCATGGCTATGGCTATGTTAGATTTAGACGCTGTAAGGAACGAACGCTTGTTTTACTTGTGAGGAATTTGGACACACAGTTAGGATCTACCAAAAAAAATTTGTTCAGAATCCAGTACGAACCCAGCAATAAGGTCGAGTGTTTGCTATGATTGTTGTTGATGCTATGCAATCAGACGTGCTGATCCAAGGTCAATGTTATGTCAAGAATCGATTTCTAACTGTACTGTATGATTCGGGTGTATTGCATTCCTTTATTTATTTAACTGTTGCTCATGAATTGGGACTAGATTTCTCTGAGTTGAACTTTGATCTAATTATCTATACACCTGCATCCTAAAATGCTTTGACCAGTTTAGTGTGCCTGCAAGTACCATTTTCTATTAGGAATAGGACTTTTATACATTATCTAATCTATTTGCCTCTATGTGGTTTAGAAGTTATCTTAGGATTAGATTGGTTATCTAAGTTTCATGTTTTCCTTGATTGCTTTGAAAGAACTGTTGTTATTCCATCTGATAGTTTAGATATTAAACTGTTTCTGTCCCACACCTTATATCTGAATTCTGTAAGAGCTACCTTAGACGGGAGTAATTGTGAGGGGTACGTTCTGTTAGCGGCTAGCTCGAATTGTAGTGAATTAAGCCTAGAACGGATCCGAGGGGTGAAGGAATTTCCTGATATTTTCCCGGATGACATACCTGAGTTTCCCCCTCAGTAAGAGATAGAGTTCAGCATTGATCTAGTACCTGGAATTGGACCAATATCTATAGCACCGTACCGATGTCACCACTGGAACTTGCAGAGTTGAAGAAGCAGTTGGATGAGCTACTTGGAAAGAAATTTATTCGTCCCACTGCATCACCTTGGGGAGCTTTGGTATTATCAGTAAAAAGAAGGTCGGTGGAATGAGGCTTTGCGTGGATTACCGATAGTTAAATAAAGTCACTATTAAGAATAACTACCAACTTTCACGAATTGATGATTTGATGGATCAGTTGAAAGGTGCAACTATGTTCTCAAAGATTTATTTACAACTGGGTCATCACCAAATTCGAGTAGCCAGATATACCAAATACTGTGATCAGGATTCAGAAATGATGATGATGCTGTGACGTATGGGAGCAAAAGAACCAAAAGCTGTGAGATAGGATTGTAGTGCTCTATGGAAGTACAAAAACAGAATTTTTGTGCCTAGCTCTAGATATTTGCAACAAAAGATTCTTGCGGAAGCTCACCAAAGTAGATTCTCTATGCATCCTAGAGTAACAAAGATGTATCAAGATTTGAAACAAATGTTCTGGTGGAGGGGCTTAAAGAAAGAAGTAGCTGACTATGTCTCATAACGTTTAACCTGCTAGAAGGTGAAGATAGAACATCAGAAGCCATCAAGAACCCTGCAACCCTTGGAAATATCACAATGGAAATGGGAGCAGACTACTATGGATTTTATCACGGGATTGCCAAGAACCTCAACAGGACATGATGCCATTTGGGTGATTATGGACAGGTTGACAAAATCAGCGCATTTCCTTCCGATTCGGGTTGGCTATACTTTAGAAAGGCTGGCACGGATATATATTCAAGAAATCGTACGATTGCACGGGATGTCTTCGTCAATTATTTCAGATCGAGATCTAAGATTTACTTCCAGATTCTAGGGAGCTTTTCGAAAAGCATTGGGGGATAGAATTGCACATGAGTACAACATACCATCCTCAGACAGGCAGACAATCAGAACGGACAATCCAGACATTAGAAGACATAGGTCTTGTGTGATGGATAACCAACGCAGTTGGGATAAGTATTTGTCGTTGATCGAGTTCGTCTACAACAACAGTTACCAACAAATCATCGGGATGGCACCATATGAAGCTCTCTACGAAAGAAGATGCCAGACACCATTGTGTTAGAATGACGACGGAGAAGCTAGTGTCTTATGTACAGACTTAGTGCAAGAAACTACTGATAAGATAAAGGGGATTTGTCAGAAGATCTAGACAGCACAAAGCCGTCAAAAGAGCTATGCCAATAATAGACGTAAACCCTTAGAGTTTAGTGAGGGAGACCATGTCTTTCTAAAAGTAACCCCGACTACTGGAATAGGTAGAGCCCTTAAGACTAAAAATCTTAACCCTCAATACATAGGACCTTTCCAAATACTTTAAAGAGTCGGTCTAGTAGCTTATCAGGTAGCCCTTCCTCCATACCTGTCAAACCTTCATGAAATTTTTCATGTCTCATAACTTAAGAAATATATTCCCGATCAAAGTCACATTTTACGACCAGAGACAGTACAGTTATGAAACGATTTGACATATCAAGCATCACCAGTTCAGATCGTAGAAAGAAGTGATAAGTAGCTAAGAGGCAAGACTATTCGCTTAGTCAAAGTAACTTAGGGACAAAGAGGAGAAGAAGAGCACACTTGGGAACTGGAAGATAGGATGAAACCTGATTACCCACATCAGTTCTCAGGTAACTGAAATTTTGAGGGCAAAATTTTCTTTTAGGAGGGTAGAATGTAACATCCCCGGTTTTTGAGTACGCAAGATCTTTTCTGAAAGTACGAATTTCTCCAGAAGATCAGTAAAGGGAGAACCTCGGCTATATCATCACGTATCTCAATCCTCATTTTCAATATGTCATCTTTAAGCTAGAACCTCTTCTGAGGCAAGCTCGATAATGCAGTTACAAAGAACCTAGTTTTTGAACCGTATTGGTTAGGAGTTTTGATTTTGATTTTTGTAAATAGTATCAGTTTGACGAACCGGACTTGATTCATGAGAGAAGAGATATAATTGGATAATATTATCATTATATTAGTATTAGAAGCTTCTTGAATGATATTATAACATTACCTGGTCAGTTTTAGTTAAAAACAAGAAATCAGTTTAATCGGGTTCACAGTTTACCAGTGCAGCTTAACACTAGCACTCTCTGATGACTTTAGCAATGCTAAGGCCTCATCATACATGTTTTATTCTCAAAATAAATATCTTGCTAGTGTTATTTATGCTAGAGCCTAGAAAATAATTTTTAGAGATGTTTTTACAAGTATTTCGATGCATCTAGTTTTAGCAGTTATACACCTGAGATATTTTAACATTATTTTAACCCACCTCCAAGCCAACCAATCACAACTCTCCTTACACCCCCAATGCACTCCAAGGCTGGTCATTTACTCCCTTTGGCCGAAAATGAGAAGAGATAAAAGAGAGAAACTTTCATGACACTTTATTCTTCAAAGCTTGATTTCTGCTGAACTAAAACTCAAATCAAAATTCCAATCCGACCAAAATGATCCTCTCTTCTTTCTCTACATGATCATATGATTTATCAAGGTGTAATCAAGGTGAGTTGGCTACACCATCTCCCTTTTGATTTGGTTTCAAGGAAGCATGCTTAAACATGTGTTTTCTTGATGTTCTTCCTTAGGAATCTTGCTTAACTTGACTTGAGGGCCAAGAAACGTGAATTTCCAAAAAGTATAAGGTTAGAAATCACTTCCTAACATGCTGAGTGAGATTTGGTTAGTTGAGGGTTTTTGAATTTAAAGTGTTGTTCTTGATGTGATTTAGGAGGAAAAAGTACTTAAGGACCACCTAAAAGTCTAACCGATTTAGGAGCAGCAAAACCAGGTAGGGTGTGACAAAATTAATCTTGATTATTTGTATTTGAGTTGTGTGAATGTTGTATGGTTTGGCTGTGCTAAAAATTGGTTGCATATATGATTGATTCTTGGTGAAAATTTGGTGAAATTTTGATGAAACTTGATGAAATTCAAGCATTGAGTTTGTATTCTTGGAGTAGCTAGAAAACGAAACCTTAGGTCCTAAATTGAGGTTCAATTTGTGTTGAAATCATGTAAAAAATATTGGATTTTGGTGGTGATGTCAGGGCATTTTGGCCAGTTTCACTGACCTTTTCTTTACTGTTTTTAGGGTAGTTTCATGCATTTTCTTAGGAAATAAGCAAGTATTTGGTTGAAAATGCAATCATACCATGATTCAAACAAACATTGAGAATTTTGAATGATTTCATGAGAATTATGCATGAATTATATGATAAATTGGATGATGCATGAGCCCATGATTAAAAGCAAGACTTTGATGCAATTTGTTTGATTGACTTCAGGCCAAAAGAAGAAGAGAAGAGCCACGCTAGTGGCTATGTAGTTACACTAACGTGGGCACTAACGTGGAAGGAAGGAAAGCCCCAACGTTAGTGAGAAAAGCTAGTGGCATAAACTTTGAAGAAAAGAAATGGAGCCAACGTTAGTGATACTTAACATTATCACTAACGTTGGACCAAGCTCATAAATGGCCACGTTAGTTGCCACGTTAACTTAGTTAACGTGGCCTCTAACGTTAAGAAGAAAAAGGGACGCCAACGTTAGTGACATTTAACTTTATCACTAACGTTGGCCAAGTCACAAGAAGCCACGTTAACTCCCACGTTAACCTAGTTAACGTGGAAGCTAACGTGAAGAAACAAGGTTGTCGACAACGTTAGTGACACCAAACATTGTCACTAACGTTGGAAGAAACTCACACTATCCCCAAGAAGCCACGTTAACTCCCACGTTAACTAAACGTTAACTTAGTTAACGTGGAAGTTAACATGAAGAAGAAAGGTGATCGCCAACGTTAGTGACACCCAACATTGTCACTAACGTTGGAAGGAGCCCACACAAGCCACAATGAGCCACGTTAACTCCCACGTTAACTTAGTTAACGTGGTAGTTAACGTGGGCAAAAATTCCCACCTGGCAGCCTGACCATTCCTTCTTCAAACAAGAATAACTTGAGCCACAAAACTCCAAATGAGGTGATTCCAGTGGCATTGGAAAGTAGGATTCCAGAGCTTTCCAAGCATATATGGCACTACATGGTGGACACTAAATTTGAGGGAAAAAACTTTCCCCGAAAGTGCAAAGATGAACATGGTATCAACCTATAGTAAGGCCAGCTGACCTCTTCACCTTCCAAGAAGTGTAACTCGAGTTGTAGAGCTCCAAATGATGCGCTTCCAAATGCCCTAGAAAGTACACATCAAGCGCTTTCCAACCATATATAATAGTATAGGGTGGACACTAAGTTTGAGCTTCAGGAACAGGCAATAATGAAGCCCTGATCGCTAGCGTTATTGGCACGCAGGTTTTTCATTAACGCTAGCAACTAGGCCAGCGACCATGTCCACTTCAAAGGAGCATAACTTGAGCTACAGAGGTCAAATTGAAATGCTTCCAGTTGCGTTAGAAAGCTGACATTCAGAGCTGTCCAACGATATATAATACTCTATAGTGGGCATGAAATTGGAGCACAAACAAGAGGCATCTTTTAAGCCCCAAAAACACCAACTGGGCAACAAGTGCAACGTTAGCCACAATAACTTTAGCACTAACGCCACACTTGTAGCGTTAGTGTGGATAACTTTAGCACCAACTTTAGCACCTGGACCTCAATTTGACTCACTTCTCTCTTAAGTCCACTACAAAGCTCAAGCAAGCAAGCCCACAAGTGTCAACCAATCAAGGCCACAAGAAGCATCTAGAATAGGAATTTTTATTTTATTGTAATTTGATTTTAATTTCATTTTGTAATTTAGGAGAGCCTATATAAAGGCCTTAGTTTTTACATTCAAGGGAGGAGGGGATCTGGACAATTCTGGAATGGGGGATTGAAGAGGGGTCTTCGGACTCCCTCCCCTCACACACTTTTCCTTCTCTTTCTTTTAGTTGTAATTTTTATTTTATGAATGTTGAATTTTCAATTTCAGTTTGAATCTTCATCTTTACTTTTCTGCACTTTCTCTCTTTTCTATTTTTGTAGAGCAATGATCAACTAACTCTTTACATTGGGTTAGAGAGCTCTATTGTGATGCAATGGATCAATTGTAGTTCTTATTCTTCTTCTTCTTTCTTTTCTCTTGATTTTACTTGAAATCTTTCGATCTTCATCCAATTGGGTAGTATCTTGGAAAAGAGGCTATTCAAACTTGGATCTCTTCTGAACCTTGAAAGAGGAATGAAGAGATCATGCTAGAAATGCTTTCTCATGCTGGACCAAATTGGATTTGGATGGATATGTGACTATAATCCTCTCAACACTTGATTTGGGAAATGCATGTGGTATAATCAGTGACCATACTTCATCTCTTCTCATGAGCAATTGACCAAGGAATTGGCTATTGATCAAGATTTGAGAGATTGAATTACATCCTGCTGCTCATCATCCAAATCTGAATTGTCTAACTAGGATAATCAATTAACCATTGATTGCTTAATCCGTTAATCTTTGTGGGATTCAACCCCACTCTATTGTGGGTTTTACTTGACGACAAATCGGTACACTTGCCGAAGGGGAATTTGTTGCGAGACAAGTTTCCATGCATCAAGTTTATGGCGCCATTGCCGGGGATTAATCGTGATTAACAAAATACCGGTTGATTGATTTACTAGATTAGACACTTTTCTTTTGTCTTTGTTTTCTTTTGTTTCTTTATTTTCTTTTGCTAACTAACTGTTTGTGATATTGCCTCACTGGGAATTTCCTCATCTGTGACAATGGAGATTCCAATTTCTTTTGGTGATTATTGTTTGAGACAGAACTCTCTGCAGGAAAGAAATGAGCATCCATCATATTTTAGTCAATCAAATTTCATGGGAAACTCTCCACCACCACTGAATGATTCACTTTACTATGCTCATGGTGGGTGGGAGTATCAAGAATATGAAATGGGGTACTTTCCAGAGCCACAAAATGATCCATATTTTGGTGAAATTGATCACTACTCAAGTTGTGGCTGGAAAGATCATAATCAAAGAGATTTCACTTATTCATACCACATTCATCAAGAGCCATCATCTCTCAATTATACAACCGCACCTCCAAGTATTATAATCCTAAATTCTTCATCATTTGAGTATGCCTCAGCACAAAAGTCTTTACCAAATCCATACAACTCATTTCACCATCCACAAAACTCAGTCCACTACCCACAAGAGTCATACCATTTTCAGAACACACAACCACAAAACAACCAATTCCATTCACAAACCAACCCCGCCCAACCATTACAACCTACCCAACCACCTTTAGATAGACTTGCTAGGATGGAACTCTTCATGGAAGAGCTCAAAAGAAGTAGAGAAGAAGAGAGACTCACTAGGATAGAACTCCTCCTTGAAGAAATAATGAAGACAAACGAAGAGGAGAAAATAGCAAGAAGGGACCATGAAGAAAAATTGAGACAGAATGCACAACTCTATTCTGAAGAACAATTCATTGAAGAGCTGAGAGCACAAAGAGAGACCACTTCACTCTCTCCAGAAACAGAGGAGTTTATTCAAAGGTCAAGAACAATGGAGGAAGTCAATCAAGGGAGCCCACACTCCAATGAAACAGAGAGTTGCATAGAGGGTGTTCATTGAACCACCAATTAAAGAAGTTCTTGATGAAGAGGATGCTCCACCCATCATACAATACCCAAATCATGAAATCAAGGTGGTAAAGGCAATCAACATGAACCCTAACAAAAGGATGGTGACCAAGAAAAGAAGGACAACATTCATGAAGAAGAAAAGGTCAACCAAAAGCCATCCCACCCCTACCCCAACAAGCAAGTTTACTCAAGCTAACAACAGAAGAAGGCTTGCTGGGGAGAGGCACTCAAAACAAGGGGCATTAACTGGCTCGTCTTTCCTCTTGAGGTCATTCCTCTTAACAAACTGGAAGAAGAGGAAGAAAGTCGTGAACAACATGTCAAGCTAATGACATTAAAAGAGCGCTTGTTGGGAGGCAACCCAACCGTAGGTAACATTTCCTTGCTTTGCTTAGTTTACTTTCAATAATTTGGCATATGATTGCACTCTAAGTTTGGTGTTGCCATGCAACTTTCATGCAAAGTACCATGCCAACACCACTTATTAATGCAATCAAAATGTCTCTGTTTGTATCTCTTGTGTCCTTATTGTATCCTTAACCCTGCTTGCTGAAACACATGCATACTTACACTTCATTCTAAGACATTCATGATCTATCATGAACCCCATCACCGTTGTTTTAATTATTGCTTGAGTATAAGCAATCATTCTATGTCTGGTGTGGGAAGGGGAAGAATAGGAGGAAAAGGGCAACAACAATGAAGATAAAATACAAGGTGGTAAAGTTCCTTTCTCCTCTTACTTATTTCCAGCACTTTAATTTGCATGATTGTCTTCAATGTTATTTGTATGTATGTGTGCTTGCTCTTTGTGAATAAGCATGTCAAATCTGTCTTTTAAACTTTTTATTGATTAAGGCTGTGTTTTCTAGTCTGAATGTCATTACTGCATCCTTACTTTGCTTACTTGTATGCTTGTCCCTTTTGAATCAAATGAAAAGAGAATGAGTGTTTTATAAAAGACCAGAGTGGAGTTCATACTGTGGAATAAGTTCATGAGTTTATGGTGTGGTCATAAGTTAGCTAAGTTGGTTCAACCACAAGGTGGAATGACAACTATCTGTCCTGAATCATATACTTTGAACATACCCATGAGACTAGCTTAATAACAAGATCCTAATAAGAGAAAAGGGAAAAGAAAAATGAAAGTGGAAAAATAAAAGAAAAAGAGTAAGCAATAAGGCTAGGCACCAATGGTTTTAATCTTGAAGCATGTGTCTGTGGTGTTCCTGTGTGGGGGATTTAGTTGGATGAATAAACTCTTAGGGGTGCCTTATCACTTGGTAACTTGGGTTAACTAACTCGGGATTATCAGTTGAAAGTCCACTATCAAGAGTAACCCTCACTACAGAGCATTTAGTAACCCAAAGAGGTGCTGGATACCAAGGTCTCAAGAAAAGAAAATAAACAAACCATGTGCCTGTGGTGTGTATGTATGGGGGAGAGACTTGGGGGAGTAAGTCCTTAGGGGTGTTTCAACACCTAGCACCTTGAACCAACTGGTTCGGGAGTGTTGGCTGAAAGCTTATTTTAAAGAGTTGCCCCCTTACTGAGCACTTAGCCTAAGAACACAAATAAGCCCTGAAATGACAACAAAAAGAGCAATGAATAAAAATCTCATGGGATGCAATCACAGTGAGTATTCTAGGACATGATAATGGTCTTAAATGCAGGAATGAACCCAAGTTGCTATGCATGAAACCACCATAAAACCAGAGACATGACTTCCACAAGAATGACTCATTTCTCTTGGCATTCCATTCATCATTCTCTTGTTCCAGTACTTGCTTAGGGACAAACAAGCTTTAAGTTTGGTGTTATGATGCCAGGGCATTTTGGCCAGTTTCACTGACCTTTTCTTTACTATTTTTAGGGTAGTTTCATGCATTTTCTTAGGAAATAAGCAAGTGTTTCATGTATTTTCTTAGGAAATAAGCAAGTATTTGGTTGAAAATGCAATCATACCATGATTCAAACAAACATTGAGAATTTTGAATGATTTCATGAGAATTATGCATGAATTATATGATAAATTGGATGATGCATGATCCCATGATTAAGAGCAAGACTTTGATGCACTTTGCTTGATTGACTTCAGGCCAAAAGAAGAAGAGAAGAGCCACGTTAGTGGCTACGTTAGTTACACTAACATGGGCACTAACGTGGAAGGAAGGAAAGTCCCAACGTCAGTGAGAAAAGTTAGTGGCATTAACTTTGAAGAAAGGAAATGGAGCCAATGTTAGTGACACTTAACATTATCACTAACGTTGGACCAAGCTCATAAGTGGCCACGTTAGTTGCCACGTTAACTTAGTTAACGTGGCCTCTAACGTTAAGAAGAAAAGGGGACGCCAACGTTAGTGACATTCAACTTTATCACTAACGTTGGGCAAGTCACAAGAAGCCACATTAACTCCCACGTTAACCTAGTTAACGTGGAAGCTAACGTGAAGAAACAAGGTTGTTGACAACGTTAGTGACACCAAACATTGTCACTAACGTTGGAAGAAACCCACACTATCCCCAAGAAGTCACGTTAACTCCCACGTTAACTTAATTAACGTGGAAGTTAACGTGAAGAAGAAAGGTGATCGCCAACGTTAGTGACACCCAATATTGTCGCTAACGTTGGAAGGAGCCCACACAAGCCACAATGAGCCATGTTAACTCCCATGTTAACTTAGTTAACGTGGTAGTTAACGTGGGCAAAAATTTCCACCTGGCAGCCTGACCATGCCTTCTTCAAACACGAATAACTTGAGCCACAAAACTCCAAATGAGGTGATTCCAGTGGCATTAGAAAGTAGGATTCCAGAGCTTTCCAAGCATATATGGCACTACATGGTGGACACTAAATTTGAGGGAGAAAACTTGTCCCGAAAGTGCAAAGATGAACATGGTATCAACCTGTACTAAGGCCAGCTGACCTCTTTACCTTCCAAGAAGTGTAACTCGAGTTGTAGAGCTCCAAATGATGCGCTTCTAAAGGCATTGGAAAGTAGACATCCAGGGCTTTCAAACAATATATAATAGTATGGGGTGGACACTAAGTTTGAGCTTCAGAAACTGGCAATAATGAAGCCCTGATCGCTAGCGTTATTGGCACGCAAGTTTTTCATTAACGCTAGCAACTAGGCCAGCGACCATGTCCACTTCAAAGAAGCATAACTTGAGCTACAGAGGTCCAATTGAAGTTATTCTAGTTGCGTTAGAAATCTGACATTCAGAGCTTTCCAACAATATATAATACTCTATACTGGGCATGAAATTGGAGCACAAAAACACCACACTTGTAGCGTTAGTGTGGCTAACTTTAGCACCAACTTTAGCACCTGGACCTCAATTTGACTCACTTTTCTCTTAAGTCCACTACAAAGCTCAAGCAAGCAAGCCCACAAGTGTCAACCAATCAAGGCCACAAGAAGCATCTAGAATAGGAATTTTCATTTTATTGTAATTTGCTTTTAATTTCATTTTGTAATTTAGGAGAGCCTATATAAAGGCCTTAGTTTTTACATTCAAGGGAGGAGGGGATCTGGACAATTCTGGAATGGGGGATTGAAGAGGGGTCTTCGGACTCCCTCCCCTCACACACTTTTCCTTCTCTTTCTTTTAGTTGTATTTTTTATTTTATGAATGTTGAATTTTCAATTTCAGTTTGAATCTTCATCTTTACTTTTTTGCACTTTCTCTCTTTTCTATTTTTGTAGAGCAATGATCAACTAACTCTTTACATTGGGTTAGAGAGCTCTATTGTGATTCAATAGATCAATTGTAGTTCTTATTCTTCTTCTTCTTTCTTTTCTCTTGATTTTACTTGAAATCTTTCGATCTTCATCCAATTGGGTAGTATCTTGGAAAAGAGGCTATTCAAACTTTTGTTCTTTCTTAGATCTCTTGCTTAGCTTGACTTGGGGGCTAAATATCTTTGATTTCCTGCATGTTTAAGGTGAGGATAACCTTCCTAAGATGCTGCTGAAGTTTGTTTAGTTGATGGTTTATACCTTTAAACTTGTTCTTGATGTATTTTAGGAGGAAAAAGTGCTTTAGGAACACTTCAAAGAGTTACCGGATTTGGAGTAGCAAATCAAGGTAGGGTGTCATGAAATTAATCTTGATTATTTGTGTTTGAGTTGTGTGAATGTTGTATGATTTGGCTGTGCTAAAAATTTGTTGCATATATGACTGATTCTTGGTGAAAATTTGATGAAAATTTTGATGAAATTTGATGAAATTCAAGCTTTAAAGTTCATGTTCTTGGGCAGCTGGAAAAATGAAGCCCTAAGCTTAAATTGAGGTTCAATTTGTGTTGAAATCATGTAGAAAAGATGGGGTTTTAGTTGCTGCTAATTTATTATGAATTATAGTAAAAATTGGTTGCTGAAAAGACTGAAAAACGGGTAAAAACAGAGAAAGAATCTAAAGAATTTACGAAGAACATGAAGAACACTTTGAGTGTGATGAAGAACATTGAAGAACACCTTTTAGATCTTAAAAAGGACAAGTTGTAATTATTTTGGTGTTTGAGGGGTTATTTATTAATTTCTGAAAGTTAGGGTGGTTAAAGTAGAAATATTAAAAGTTATGGGTGGTAAAAAGTGAATTTTAAAGGTTAAAAGTTAAAGAGGGGTAATTTTCGATAATTTAATGATAGAATAATAAATAATAATAAAATATTAAATGATAATATTTAATTAAAAATAATATTTTAATATAAATAATAAAATAATGCAGAAAATGTAGTTTTCTGTAAAAGATTTAGAAAGATAACTTTAAGCACAGAATCTCATAATTACCTTCATAAAACACTTAGGGAGTGGTAATAACATGTTAGTGAGGCAAAGATAAAGGAAAGATAAAAATCTAAAGAAAAGATAAGAACCAAAGAAAAGTCTGTAAAGTTTTAACAACAGAAAAACAGACAAAGACTAGCGAACGAATTAGGGCAACATAGTTAGTCCTTGAGTTGCGACTAGGGTTAGGTATAATATGAAAAGTTAAACTATTTCAGTATAGACTTAATGAACCTATACTTGGGATAGGCTAACTATTCATACCGAAATTTACATAAGGTTTAAATACATATGTTAAGCAGAGAAATCAGAACAGAGTAGAGAAACACAGAAAACAGGGTAACCAAAGTAAAGTAAAGAGATAAAGAGAAAAAGAGTAATATAAGTACAGAGAAAAGAGAAATCAGAGAAAAGTAAAGAGATACAGAGAACAAAATAACTAGAGCAGAGTAAGTATAAGTTACCTACAGCCATTTTCCGCTACCCCAGAGCAGAGCAGAGTATATATATTTTCCTGCAGTAAGCAGAGGCTGTCTCAAATGAGCGGCTATTATTATATGTGCATTTATTTAGGAATGGAAAATCGTAATCGGGAAATCGGGATTACTTGTGACCAGATAAATGTTGGGATTGCGGGCAGCCAACCGACACATGAGCTCATGGCCTGCGCTAGGGCTAGACATGCATCATTCTTGTTTGTGCATCATTCTCTGTTGCATTCCTCTTATGTGTGTGATCTATTTCTTTATGTTTGTCTGCTTGTGTGCTATATCTGTGTTTTATTTCCTTGTATTCTTCTGTTTGTGTTCTGCTTTCTACTTTGTCAACTTTCTCTATCTATCTTTGTCTTCTGTTTATTACTTTGCTATATTCTATTATTCGTTTGCTAATTCACACCGTATAAATGAATGTAACTAATAACTCCAACCCTACTAAGAACTCCTCAGTTCTTGCCCCTTCTCTCCCTTTTTCCCCTTCAGATGGAAACGGGCATAATATTCTATGAAGTTGAAGACCTTTACATTTATGAGGATCCAGTGTACTATGGTTACTACATTTTGAGTGCAGAGTCTCATATGAGATGTTACGCATTACGTGACCATCCCTTCCAACATCCTCTGTATAGCCCGCTTTTTGATCCTGACACTCCCTACGACTTTCCCTTATCCTGGCTACACCCTAACGTTCCTGGACATCCTTTTCCTGATGATCACAAACACCCTATACCAACTCAACCATTGAACGAGGCGGCACCTGAGCCTATCATTCCTAATGAGCCCGAGTTAGCTGGTGACTACGTACCTCTGATTCCACCAGAGTGGGACTTTCCCCCAGAGCCGAACCCTGACTTTCCACAGCCTGATGATTCGGGACTATCAGACGACGTGGTAGCTTCTATATACGCGAATGGACCTGTGCTCGCGAATAGTTTTGTACATAGTGACAGTAGTGCTCCTGGTGGTTCTGAGGGTATAGTTGTAGCTGCAGACGAAGAGGAGGAGGAGGATTCTGATATAGAGATAGAGCAGGATGAGGAGATGGGCGAGCCTCACGACGATCTTCTGAACGGTCACGTGTAGATATAGTTTGACAGCAGTAGGGTCATTCTTTTGATGACACTCTAGTCTGACATTATATGTCAGTTAGTCTCTCACTTGTGTTAGTACACCCAAGAGCTAGGAGCTATATAGTGGTTAGGTTAGCTTGGGCGCCAGCTTAGTAGCTTTTTGTATGGGCCAGGCCCGAGGAGTGTCGTGTATGCATTAGCTACGTAGGTTGACGAGGATGTAAACCGACTTGATCTTGTGTAAACACTACATGTTTTGTTATAGTGTACATGATGTGTATTATTAGCTGTGTTCTATGTTTCTTTATGCTTCCTTATTATTTCTGTCAGTGTATGCTTATTTATTTTACTCCCTTGCTCACAATGATATAAGTTAAAAAAAAGTTACTCGTAAAATTGGCAACGTTTTAACAAGGAACAGGCTCATATATTAACTAATAGTTAATATTTAGGAAGAACTGGTTGGTAACACTTGGCTTCTTATATGACCAAGGCATACTGGGAGTTGAGTCGTTACAATTTGGTATCAGAGCAGTTCGTTCCTAGTAGAGCCTGGGAAGTCGACTGACTATGCTTCATTGCATACTCTGCTTGTGTGTCTTATGCTGTTAGGGTATCTTCACGATACTTTATTCGTGATTAGACGACGTAAACTGGCGCTCAACGCCAATTCCATGCTGCATTCTGGAGTCAAACGCCAGAAACACGTCACGAACCAGAGTTGAACGCCAAAAACACGTTGCAACTTGGCGTTCAACTCCGAAAGAAGCCTCTGCACATGTAAAGCTCAAGCTTAGCCCAAGCACACACCAAGTGGGCCCCGGAAGTGGATTTCTGCATCAATTACTTACTTCTATAAACCCTAGTAGCTAGTCTAGTATAAATAGGACATTTTACTATTGTATTAGACGTCTTTTGATTGATCTTTAATCAGTGTATGCGATTTTAGACCTTCATGGGGGCTGGCCATTCGGCCATGCCTGGACCACTTTCACTTATGTATTTTCAATGGTGGAGTTTCTACACACCATAGATTAAGGGTGTGGAGCTCTGCTGTACCTCGAGTTTTAATGCAATTACTACTATTTTCTATTCAGTTCAGTTTATTCCTGTTCTAAGATATTCGTTGCACTTCACCATGATGAATGTGATGATCCGTGACACTCATCATCATTCTCACCTATGAACGCATGACTGACAACCACTTCCGTTCTACCTTAGACTGGGCGCATATCTCTTGGATTCCTTTATCAGAATCTTTGTGGTATAAGCTAGATTGATGGCGGCATTCATGAGAATCTAGAAAGTCTAAACCTTGTCTGTGGTATTTCGAGTAGGATTCAGGGATTGAATGACTGTGACGAGCTTTAAACTCGCGATTGTTGGGCGTGATGACAAATGCAAAAGAATCAAGGGATTCTATTCCAACATGATCGAGAACCGACAGATGATTAGCCGTACCGTGACAGAGCATTTGGACCTTTTTCACTGAGAGGATGGGATGTAACCATTGACAACGGTGACGCCCTACATACAGCTTGCCATGGAAAGAAGTAAAAAAGATTGGATGAAGGCATTAAGAAAGCAGAGATTCAAAAGGAGCACAACATCTTCATACGCCTATTTGAAATTCCCACTAATGATTTACATAAGTATTTCTATCTTTATTTTCTGTTTATTTATTTATTATTCAAAAACTCCATAATCTTTTATTATCCGCCTAACTGAGATTTACAAGATGACCATAGCTTGCTTCATACCAACAATCTCCGTGGGATCGACACTTACTCACGTAAGGTATTACTTGGACGACCCAGTGCACTTGCTGGTTAGTTGTGCAGAGTTGTGAAAAAGTGTGATTCATGTTTGAGAGCGCTACCAAGTTTATTGGCACCATTGTTGATTATCACAAATCCGTGCACCAGGTTTTTGGCGCCGTTGCTGGGGATTGTTCGAGTGTGGACAACTGATGGTTCATCTTGTTGCTCAGATTAGGTAATTTTCTTTTTTGTTTTATTTTCAAAAAATTTTCAAAAATCTTTCAAAAATTTATCACCTATTTTCAAAAATTTTCAGAGTTTTCAAGAATGAATTCTAAAGTTTCATATAACATGTTTTAGCTTGGCTGGCTATTAAGCCATGTCTAATTCATAGGATTTTGATTGAGGACTTTGAATTCATTACTTCCTTTTTCCTATATATTTTTCGAAAAATATAAAATAAAATACAAAAAAATAATAAAATCATAAAAATAAAAAATATTTTGTGTTTCTTGTTTAAGTCTTGAGTCAACTTTTAAGTTTGGTGTCAATTGCATATTCATATTGTTCTTGCATTTTTTTGAAAAATTCATGCATTCATGGTGTTCTTCATGATGTTCAAGTTGTTCTTGGTAAGTCTTCTTGTTTGATCTTGATGTTTTCTTGTTTTGTTTTTTTTGTTGTTTATCATATGCATTTTTCGTTTATTAGAGTCCAAGCATTAAAGATTTCTAAGTTTGGTGTCTTTCATGTTTTCTTTGCATAAAAAATTTTTCAAAAATATGTTCTTGATGTTCATCATGATCTTCAAAGTGTTCTTGGTGTTCATCTTGACATTCATAGTGTTCTTGCATACATATGTTTTGATCCAAAATTTTCATGTTTTGGGTCATAATTGTATTTTTCTCTCTCATCATTAAAAATTCAAAAATAAAAAATATATCTTTTTATTTTTTCTCTCAAAATTTCGAAAATTTGAGTTGACTTGGTCAAAATTTTCAATTTTAAAAATCTTATCTTTTCAAAACTTTTTCAAAAAACAAATCTTTTTCATTTTCCTTACTAATTTTCGAAAATTTCTTTTTAGATATATTTTTCAAAAATCTTTTTCCTAATTTTATCTTGATTTTCGAAAATTATACTAACAAGTAATATGATTGATTCAAAAATTTGAAGTTTGTTACTTTCTTGTTAAGAAATGTTCAATCTTTAAATTCTAGAATCATATCTTTTAGTTTCTTGTTAGTCAAGTAATCAATTTTAATTTTAATCATATCTTTTATCTTATCTTTTATATCATATCTTTTTCAAAATTTTATCTTTTTCAAAAATTTTATTTTAAAATATCTTTTCTAACTTCTTATCTTTTCAAATTTGATTTTCAAATCTTTTTCAACTAACTATTTGACTTTTTGTTTATTTCTTATCTTTTTCAAAACCACCTAACAACTTTTCTTTCTCTAATTTTCGAAAATACCTCCCTCTTTTTCAAAAATTCTTTTTAATTAATTAATTGTTTTAAATTTTAATTTTAATTTTATTTCTTATCTTAATTTTCGAAAATCATTAACTCCTTTTCAAAATTGTTTTCGAAAACTTCTCTCTCATCTTATTTTATTTATTCATTCATTTACTAACACTTCTCTTCATCTCAAATCACTGCCCCTATCCTTGCCCTTGTGTTTGGATTCTCCTTTCTTTATTCCCTTTCTTCCTCTACTAACAATAAGGAACCTCTTTACTGTGACATAGAGGATTCCTCTTCTTTTTCTTTTCTCTTCTCCTTCATATGAGCAGGAACAAGGAAAAAGGCATTCTTGTTGAAGCTGATCAAAAACCTGAAAGGACTCTGAAGAGGAAACTAAGAGAAGCTAAATTACAACAATCCAGAGACAACCTTGCTGAAATTTTCAGACATGAAAAGGAGATGGCAGCCGAACTCAACAACAATAATGCAAGGAGGATGCTTGGTATTATACTGCACCTACTTCCAAGTTTGATGGAAGAAGCATCTCAATTCCTGCCATTGGAGCAAACAATTTTGAGCTAAAACCTCAATTAGTTGCTCTAATGCAACAGAACTGCAAGTTTCATGGACTTCCATCAGAAGATCCCTATCAGTTCTTAACTGAGTTCTTGCAGATCCGTGAGACTGTTAAGACTAATGGAGTAGCCTGAAGTCTACAGGCTCATGCTTTTCCCTTTTGCTGTAAGAGACAGAGCTAGAACATGGTTGGACTCA
>NC_029772.3:63394031-63424566 GCF_000817695.3 Arachis duranensis | reverse complement strand
TTTTCAGAATGGACCATGATAGATATATTCTATTATGGTCTATCTGAGTTCTCTAAGATGTCACTGGACCATTCTGCAGGTTGATTCATTCACCTAAAGAAAACGCCTGCAGAGGCTCAAGAACTTATTGACATGGTTGCAAATAACCAGTTCATGTACACTTTTGAGAGGAATTCCGTGAATAATGGGATGCCTCAAAGAAAGGGAGTTCTCGAAATTGATGCTCTAAATGCCATATTAGCTCAGAACAAAATGTTGACTCAGCAAGTTAACATGATTTCTCAAAGTCTGAATGGATGGCAAAATGCATCTAACAGCACTAAAAAGGCATCTTCTGAAGAAGAAGCTTATGATCCTGAGAACCCTGCAATAGCAGAGGTAAATTATATGGGTGAACCTTATGGAAACACCTATAATTCATCATGGAAAAATCATCCAAATTTCTCATGGAAGGATCAACAAAAGCCTCAACAAGGCTTTAATAATGGTGGAAGAATAGGCTCAGCAATATCAAGCCTTATCCATTATCTTCTCAGCAACAGACAGAGAATTATGAACAGAGCACTTCTAACTTAGCAAACTTAGTCTCTGATCTGTCTAAGGCCACTTTAAGTTTCATGAGTGAAACAAAGTCCTCCATTAGAAATTTGGAGGCACAAGTGGGCCAGCTGAGTAAGAAAATCACTGAAACTCCTCCTAGTACTCTCCCAAGCAATACTGAAGAGAATCCAAAAAGAGATTGTAAGGCCATTGATATAATCAATATGGCCGAACTTAGAGAGGAAGGAGAGGATGTGAATCCCAATGAGGAAGACCTCATGGGACGTCTCTCAAGCAAGAAGGAGTTCCCTATTGAGGACCCAAGGGAATCTGAGGCTCATATAGAGACCATAGAGATCCCATTAAACCTCCTTCTGCCATTCATGAGCTTTGAAGACTATTCTTCCTCTGAGGAGGATGAAGATGTAACTGGAGAGCAGGTTGCTCAATATTTAGGAGCTATCATGAAGCTATATGCCAAGTTATTTGGTAATGAGACTTGGGAAGGTGAACCTCCTTTGCTCATTAGTGAACTAGATACATGGGTTCAGCAAACTTTACCTCAAAAGAGACAGGATCCTGTCAAATTCGTAATACCCTGCACCATAGGAACCATGATCTTTGAAAAGGCTCTGTGTGACCTGGGGTCAAGTATAAATCTTATGCCACTCTCTATAATGGAGAAGCTGGGAATCATTGAGGTACAACTTGCCATGTTCTTATTACAAATGGCAGACAAGTCTGTAAGACAGGCTTATAGATTAGTAGAGGACGTATTAGTGAAGGTTAAAGGCCTTTACATCCCTGCTGATTTCATAATCTTAGACACTAGGAATGAGGAGGATGAATGCATCATCCTTGGAAGACCTTTCCTAGCCACAACAGGAGTTGTGATAGATGTTAACAGAGGAGAATTAGTCCTTCAACTGAATAGGGACTACCTTGTGTTTAAGGCTCAAGGATCTTCTTCTTTAACAATGGAGAGGAAGCATGAAAAGCTTCTCTCAGTACAGAGCCAAACAAAGCCCCCACAATCAAACTCTAAGTTTGGTGTTGAGATGCCTCAGCAAACTCTAAGTTTGGTGTTGAATCCCCACATTCAAACTCTAAGTTTAGTGTTGGGAATCTACAACATTGACCTGATCACCTGTGTAGCTCCATGAGATCCCACTGTCAAGCTATTGACATTAAAGAAGTGCTTATTGGGAGGCAACCCAATTTTTATTTATCTAATTTTATTTTATTTTCATTGTTCTTTTATATTTTATTAGGTTCATATCATGTGGAGTCACGAAAAAAATATTAAAATTAAAAACAGAATCAAAAATAGCAGAAGAAAAATCACACCCTGGAGGAAGGACTTACTGGCGTTTAAACGCCAGTAAGGAGCACCTGGCTGGCGTTCAATGCCAGAACAGAGCATGGATCTGTCGTTGAACACCAGAAACAAGCAACATCCTGGTGTTCAGACGCCAGGAATACACCCTGAGGAGAGCTGGCGCTGAACGCCAGAAACAAGCATGGAACTGGCGTTCAATGCTAGAAACATGCTGCAATTGGGCGTTGAACGCCAAAAACGAGCATCACTTCGGTGTTTAAACGCTAGAATTGCATGTAAAGGCATTTTACACGCCTAATTGGTGCAGGGATGTAAATCCTTGACACCTCAGGATCTGTGGACCCCACAGGATCATCTCAAGATCTATGGACCCCACAGGATCCCCACCTACCTCAACTCACCATCTCTCCTCTTCTTCACATTCATCCTTTCTTCCCCATAAACACTCTTCCCTTAAAACCCTTCACCAATCACCTCAATCTTTCTTCCCAATTACCCACCTTCACCACTCACATCCATCCACCCTTCCCCATAAACCTCACCTACCTTCAAAATTCAAAATCACTTTCCCACCCAACCCACCCAATATGGCCGAACCTTAACCCCTCTCCCTCCACTATAAATACCCCTCCATTCTTCTTCATTTTCACACAACACAACCCTCTCTTCTCCACCTTGGCCGAAACACAACCTTCTCTCCCTCTCCTCCATATCTTCTTCTTCTTCATCTATTCTTTCTTCTCTTGCTCGAGGGCAAGCAATATTTTAAGTTTTATGTGGTAAAAGCATAGCTTCTTGTTTTTCCATAACCATTAATGACACTAACTATGCCGAGCTGCAAGGTCATCTGGTGGGCTGTGTGACTGATGCATATCAGAATTTGAAGGCCCAAGTCTGAGTTTTTGCCCTTGAGCTCGATCTGACTTTATTCAGTCTGGTCAATATCGTGGAGGACGGCAAGATCCTACCTGCCCCAGATGATGAAAATGAGGTCCTCTTCCTGCGCCACTAGCCAAGGCTTCTACGGCTTCAACCTCTTCTGCTGAGCTAGCTCCTAGTGGGTCCGATCCTGATGTAGAAATACTAGCTGGCCCAAATGGAGTTGTCAATGCCGTCCCTATTGCGACCAGACTTCCCTCTCCTAAAGATGCCACTGCTGAAGCGACTTGATGACCTTCTTTTATATATTTGTGCAGTCCGGCTTGTGGACTTTTGGACTTGGTTTTTGTAACTCCTTGTGTTGATGACTTCTTTAACATTTAGTTGCTTCGTAAAAACTTTATTTTGCAAAGACAAAACATTTTTAAACTCTGAGGCTGCCTTTTAAGTGGCCTTTTGAGTCTTTAATGTTTATAATGGTTGCATTTTGCTAAACGTTTTGAAGTCTCAAGGAAGGGAATGTTGACATGAAGAGACTTGAATACATCTAGGAATCTTGTGTATATTTTCTCCTTCTCACCACCCCTGAGTCTCTGAGGGAATGGTGCTTGTGGCACATAAGGTTTAAAGACTTCTTTCTCTTTTGGTTCCTTCCTTTGTTCAGGACTAGTCATTTGTGCTGCCTCTTCCATCTTCTCCTTTGAAACTCCTTGGGTATGCTCTGATGGCCTGCTAATTTCTTCCTCCATATCCTCCTCACTTGCAATGGTAATTGCCTTGCATTCTTCCCATCTCACCTTTTTCATTTCTCCTCTTGGATTCTTCTCAGTGTCACTTGGGAAGCTGTCAGTGGGCTTAGGAATTTACTGAGACAAATATCCCACTTGGGATTTAAGCTTCTTGATAGTCTCTCCTCGACTTTTCATACTAGTCCTCACTTCATCCTTGAATGTTCTATTATCCTGAACCTCCTTGTAAAGGATTTCAAGCATGATTTCAATCCTGGATAGCCTATCCTCAGATGGTGGATTGGAAATGGGATGTTGAGGCTAGTTATTTTAGGTTTGGTTTGGTGGTTGGGAAGAATTGTTTTGTGTGGCTTGATATGGTCATTGGTTGGCATGTTGGTGAGTGGAGTTGTTGAATTGGTTGGAGTTGTGAAGTCTATGATCTTGGCTTTGGTTTTGTTGGTTTCCCCACCCAAAGTTTGGGTGGTTCTTTCAACCGGGATCGTAAGTTTTTGTGTATGGCTCATAGGCTTATCTTGAAGAATTCCCAATGTAATTGGCTTGTTCCCAGTCACTTCTTCCTTTGTATTCAACTCTGCTTGGGCTGATGGATGGGTGTGGATAGCTGCAGGTTGGTTCTTCTCCATCTGTTTGGTGAGATCAGCTAATTGCTTAGTGATCATCTTATTTTGGGCCAGAATTGTATTCATGTGGTTCAGCTCTATCACTCTTCTGTTGTTACTTCTGTCAGAGACATAGAAATATTCATTATTAGCCATTGTTTCAATGACATCAATGGCTTCCTCTATGGTCTTCTTCTTGTTGAGAGAGCCTCTAGAGGAATGATCTAAGGCCTTCTTTGACTCATATGACAGGCCTTCATAGAAGATGTGTAGCTGTACCCACTGATTAAACATGTCAGGTGGGCACCTCCTTGTTAGATCCTTGTATCTTTCCCATGCTTCATAGAGGATTTTACCATCTTGTTGGCTAAATGTTTGTACATCAGTCCTCAATCTGTTGACTCTTTGAGGAGGGTAAAATCTTGCCAAGAATTTGTTTACCATATCTTCCCAGGTCGTCAAACTTTCCTTAGGGAAGGATTGTAGCCACTTTGGTGCCTTGTCCTTGATGGAAAAGGGGAATAAGGGTAGCTTATAGGTATCCGGTTGGACACCATTAGATTTCACTATATCGCATACTCTCAGGAAAGTGGTTAGAGGTTGGTTGGGGTCTTCTTTGGCACTTTCTCTAAAAGAACAATTGTTTTGAACCAGGGTAATGAGTTAAGACTTTAATTCGAAATTGTTGGCATGGATGGTTGGCTTTAGAATGCTGCTCCTGCAGGTCCCAGGATTGGGATTAATGTAGGAGCCTAGCACTCTCCTCTTTTGTCCAGCATGATTGGCTTCACCTTCTTTGGCATGATTGTTCACCTCTCCTTCATGATGGTTCTCCATATCATCCTCCATATTCATATTTAATTCCTCATCTTCTTCCTTTGCACCAACAACCTTTTTCCCTCTTGATTCCCTCCTTAATATAAGGAAGGTCCTCTCCGGCTCACTATCAAAAAAGGTTGATGTTTCTCCTCTCTTACTTGTCATGAATTTAGCAAATAGCAAGAAAACAGCAAGTGAAGAACTCACAGTTAATGAAAATTATGGTTAGAGAAATTAATCAAACAGTTAGTGGGTTAGGTTGCTGAAAAGTAAAGAAATAAAGAAAAATAGATCAAACTGAAGACAAAAGTAAACAGCTAAAATTGAAACTTAATTAACAAAAGACAAGAAAAGTGCTCAATCTATTTATCCTCTAATTTAGTAATTGTCAATACAAAATCGATCCCTGGAAACGGCGCCATAAACTTAATGTACGAAAACTTGTCTCTCAACAAATTTTCACCGGTAAGTGCACCGGATTGTCGTCAAGTAAAAACTCACTATAGAGTGTGGTCGAATCCCACAGGGATTGGTTAGTTGATCAACTATAATTGGAGAATTGTTCTAGTTGAACTGAATTGCATTGAATTGAGGATTGCAGAATTTAAATTGACGGGAAACTTAAAGTGCAAGAAATATAAATAACTGAATGTAATTAGTAGAATTTAAATGGCAGAAAGGAAATTATAGAAAATTAAAGTGCAGAAGCTTAAATTGCAAGAAATTAAATGGGAGTGGAGATTGTTAAGCATAAGTTAAATGACCGAATTAAAAGAATGGGTAAGATTAGAATGGGAGGATTCATTGGACTTAGGAGATATTGCATTCTCCAGATCAAATCATTTTTATCTCTTCTTCAATCAATGCATTCATTGACCTTGCTTGGTAATCTTAGGTGATTGGATCCCAATGTCTTGGCTCCCCAATCACTCTGAGCTTGAACAATTTCTCAATGTCTTGATTTAATTACTCATGGGAAGAGATGAAGTTCGATCACTGATTATAGCACACAAATTCATAGATCAAGGTATTGGTAGGATTACATGTCACGATATCCATCCAAACCCCAATCTAATCCAATGTGAGAAAGCATTTCTAGCATGATTTCCTCATTGCTCTCTCAAGGATCAGAGGAAATCCAATTATGAATAGCTTCTCTGTCAAGACAACTATTCAATTGAATTAAGATCGAAAGCTTTCTAGCAAAATCAAGAGAAAAGATAGAAGAAGAAGAAGAATGAAAACTGTTATTGATCCATTGAATTATAACAGAGCTCCCTAACCCAATGAAAAGGGGTTTAGTTGTTCATAGCTCTGCAAATGGAATTTGAAATTGAAAAGTACATTACAGAAGTAAGATAAAATTTGTAGAGAAAGTGAATTCTGCAGAGAGTTCCAATTTTAGATCTCAATCCGTTCAACCCCCTAACTAACTTAAACTCTAAGCGATTTATACACTTTCTTCAGTTGATATTTAAGTCTCTGGATTGGGCTTTTGGACTTTGTTAAAGTTGATTGAATTGGCTCCCAATGCTATTGAGGAGAGAGAGGTGTTCAATTATGCAGTTCCGGTATCAACGTTGGGGTCAACATTTTAAACAAACGTTGAGTCAAATGTTCCTTTAAAGAAATGGGTTTTGGGTGTTGCAATCAACGTTTGACTCAATGTTGGGGCACCAACGTTCGCTTGTTCACGGGTACGCGGGGCCTTAGCATACGCATGAGTGGTACATTTTACCACTTCACGTGTCTGTATTGCTTGTGCGTGTGCGCATTTGGGAACAGAGTGCAGATCCACGCATACGCATCATTGACGTGTACACATCCATGCAAATTCCCCAAGCCCAATTTTTGAAAGCTTTTTGCAAATGGTGACCTCAGCATTGGACTGGCAACGTTCCCTCCAATGTTGGCAGACTCATGCGTGCGCGTCACCCACGCATACGCATGGATTGTAACTTTGCCACGAGTACACGTACGCGTTGCCCATGCGTGCGGGTCGATGCTATTTTCTCAAACTCCATAATTGGGCCTTGTATCGCGAGCGTTGGACTCAATGTTGTTGAGGTAACATTCCCTCCAATGTTAACCTATTCATGCGTGCGCGTCACCCACGCGTGCGTGTGGAGTATCAAAATTTCACGATCCACACGTGCGCGTAGCCCTCGTGTATGCGTCGCCGCTAATTTTCCCAATTCCAGAAAGCAAATTGCATCAAAAGTGTGGAAGGCAA
This sequence comes from Arachis duranensis, assembly GCF_000817695.3. Taxonomy (NCBI): domain Eukaryota; kingdom Viridiplantae; phylum Streptophyta; class Magnoliopsida; order Fabales; family Fabaceae; genus Arachis; species Arachis duranensis. The sequence continues at coordinate 63,417,405 of NC_029772.3, read as the reverse complement.
CGTTGGCACCAGAATTATGCAAAACTTTGCTCTGCCCTTTCCTCCAACGTTGCTTCCTCTTCTTCTTTCTATGGCCATTCTTCAACTTCCTTTCATGCATTTCTTCACCTATCATCAACAAATACATGCATCAAAGCCTTGCTAAAATCTCAAGAGATTGCATCATTCTTAGCACACAAGTAATTATGGCATAAATCTCATGAAAAAGCATAAAATTAACCATGTTTGAATGAATCAAGGTATGCTTGAACTTTTAATCCAAATGCTTACTTATAGCTCAAGAAAGTGAAAAAAACCTAATAAAAACAGAAGAAAAAGGCTATTAAAACTAGCCTAAGATGCCTTGGCATCGGCAATGCCATAGAATTCTCTGTACCTCTTCTTCAGACACAGATCGTCAGATTATTCCATCCGAGCATCTTTTAAAGAGATATGGTTCATCCCACAAGTAGTACTTTGCATTATGCATGAGTTTCCAGGCTTGCTGCCTGGTAAACTCCTTAGGAATGAACTTTATAGCCTTGTAGTTTGCAATATCAGCAAACCAAGGTGTTGTTCGAATGGCAAAGAGTTGCTCATCTGGAAAGGTATCGGATATGTTAGTAGACGGTGGAGAAGTCCATGCTATTGGTGCAATCCTAGACAAGTGATCAGCCACTTGATTTTCTGTGCCTTTTCTGTCTGTAATTTCTATATCAAACTCTTGCAAGAGTAATATCCATCTTATAAGTCTGAGCTTAGAGTCCTGCTTAGTGAGTAGATACCTTAGAGTAGCATGGTCAGTATAGATAATGACCTTGGATCCTACTAAGTAGGATCTAAACTTGTCAATGGCATTAACCACTGGAAGTAATTCCTTTTCTCGAGTAGTATAATTCTTCTGCGCATAAATTAGTACACGGCTAGCATACTAAATGACATGCAGAAGCTTGTCCTGTCTCTACCCCAGAACTGCTCCAATGGCATGACCACTGGCGTCGCACATCAGCTCAAATGGCAAGTCCAAATTGGGTGCAAAGATGATAGAAGCAGTGACAAGCTTGGCTTTCAGGGTTTCAAAGTCATGCAGACATTCTCGGTCAAAGATGAATGGAACATCAATGGCCAATAGATTACATAAGGGTTTTGCAATTTTCGATAAATGTTTTATGAACCTCTTGTAAAATCATGCATGTCCTAAGAAACTTCTGATTGCCTTGACATTAGTTGGTGGTGGCAATTGTTCAATCACTTCCACATTAGTTTGATCTACTTCTATTCCCTTGTTTAAAATACGATGCCCAATAACAATGCCTTCAGTCACCATGAAGTGGCATTTTTCCCAGTTTAGAACTAGGTTTGTTTCTTGACATCTTTTCAGAACTATGGCCAAATGAGTAAGGTAAAAGTCAAATGAGTCTTCAAAGTCAGAAAAGTCATCCATGAACACTTCAAGGAACTTCTCTACCATATCAGAGAAGATGGATAATATACATCTCTGAAAGGTGGCAGGTGCATTCCATAAGCCAAAGGGCATTCGCCTTTAGGCAACACGCCACATGGGCATGTGAATGTCGTCTTCTCTTGATCCTGTGGATCCACTGCTATTTGATTGTACCCTGAATATCCACCCACGAAACAATAAAATGCTTGCCTTGCTAGTCTCTCTAGCATTTGCTCAATAAATGGTAAAGGAAAATGATCCTTCCTGGTGGCGTTATTGAGCCTTCTATAGTCAATGCACATACGGCACCCTATAACTATTATGAACCACTGCCATGCCTTCTTTCTTGGGAACAAGTTCGACAAAGCTCACCCTGGGGCTATCAAAAATAGGATAAATAATCATAGCTTCCCAGAGCTTTGCGACTTCCTTCTACACTACTTTCTTCATGGCTGGATTCAGTCGCCTTTGTGGTTACACCACTGGTTTGGCGTCATCCTCCTGTGGTTCTAAGTTAGAGCTTATGATTACAGGATAAGTATTTTCATCTCATAGAAATGTATATTTCAGAGAGGATGGTAATGCCTTGAGCTCAAGCTTTAGAGGCTTCTCCTTTTCCTTAGGAGTTTCCAGACAATCCTCCAAGTCAGGCTATTCATTAGTAAGGATGTCATTGAGCCATTCCTTGAGACTCTCATCCATGTTTACTTCTTTTACTAGGGAATTAATGAGGTCAATACTCATGCATTCCTCTAGGGTGTTTTAATGCTGCATGGCTTTGACAACATTCAGTACGAACTTTTCCTCATTGACTCTCAGGGTTACCTCCCCTTTTTCAACATCAATGAGGGTCCGTCCTGTGACTAGGAAGGGTCTCCCTAGGATCAAAGATGCACTCTTGTGTCATTCCATGTCCAACAGCACGACGTTATTGGGAAAAGCAAAGGGTCCAACCCTGACAATCATGTCTTCAATTATGCCTGATGGTATCTTAATAGAACCATCAGCAAGTTGAAGACATTTGCGGGTTGGTTTGACTTCATCAGTCAAGCAAAGCTTCTTTATTAGTGAAGCAGGTATTAGGTAATATGTAAAGCAAGCAAACTATTTTTCTTTTTCCTCTTGATAGAGTTTATGAGGAAATGGCATCTTAGCCTTATACTCATCAATCTTGGTTGATGAAGGCCGAGTGCCGTGTCTATTGGAAGGGGGGTTACTAGCTTGCTTAGGAGGGTTGTTATCAGTACGTGATTGGCCTCCTTGGCTTCAGCATTCAATGCCCATATTGCTGCCCCCTTCCTGGCGTTGATTTTGGGTATTCAACACCCATGTTGGTGTCCTCAATGGGGGGTTCAGCGCCAGGGATGGATCTCCCTTCTTGACATTGAATGCCAATGACATTCCTCTTTGGGCATTCAATGCCCTCAGATATGTCCTGGACATCTATCTGGTGTTCCTCTATTGGCTTTATTTCTTTTGATCTTATTGTAATGAGGTTGGGTGTTTAAGGATTTTCCACTCTTCAGTTGAATAGCCTGGCATTCCTCTATTATCTGCTTAGATAACTACTGCCTTATTTGGGTTCATGATAAAGAAAGATAGAAGAAGAGAAAGAAGAAAGAAGATTGAAGAAGTAGAAGAAGAAATAGAAGAAGAAAAGACAAACAAGAACTAAAATAATTTCTTAATTTTATTTTACTTATTTATTAATTTCAAAATTAAGGTTAATTAATTAAAAAGAATTGAAAATTAGTTAATGAATTTTGAAAAGAGAAGAGAGAGAAGAAGAAGAAATTCAAAAATTAGAAGAGAAAGGAATTAGTTAGGAAATTTTGAAAAAAATGAGAGAGAAAAGTGACTAATTAAGAAAGATTTGAAAATAAGATAAGATAGAAGATTATAAAAGATTTGAATTTAAAATTTGAAATTTAAAAATTAAATTTTAATTTTTTTTTGAATTTTGAAATCGAAATTTGAATTTGAAATTCTAAATTTTGAAATTTTAAATTTTGAATTTGAAAAAGTCAACAAGATAAGATAAAGATTTGAAAAAGATTTGATTTTTGAAAAGGCTTAATTTTTTAAAATTTGAAATTTGAAATTTGAAATAAGATAAGATAAGATTTTTGAATTTTGAAATTTTAAATTTTTGAATTTTAAAGAAAGCTAAAAAGATAAGATAAGATTTTGAAAGATGTATGATTTTTGAAAAGATTTTATTTTGAATTTTGAAAACTAAGATAGGATAAGATAAAAATTTAAAAATTAAAATTTGAATTTTTAATGTGAATTTCAAAAATTTTAATTAAAATAAAGATAGAAAAGATATTTTTTAATTTAATCAGGAATGACAAAAACAACCAAAAGACACCAAACTCAGAATTTTTTGATCTTAGACACCTACTATTTCAAAAATTAGAAGGAAAAACACAATAAGACACCGAACTTAAAAATTTTTGAAAGCCAAACACAAAATTTTCAAAAATTATAAAAGAAAAACACAAGAAGACACCAAACTTAAAGATTGGCACAAGAATCAAGCAAAAGAAACTATTTTTTGAAAATTTTTTGAAAAAAAGACTCAAAAACTTTGAAAATTTCAACAAGAACAAAAACAAAAGACTCAAACCTAGAACAAAGTTTAAAAAAAGAAAAGAGAAAATTAAAAGTTTTTTATTTTTTCAAAAATAAGGAAGACAAAAATAAAAATAAAAGCTAACAAAATTAAAGACAATACCTGATCTAGGAAACAAGATAATCTGTCAATTGTCCAAACTCTAAGAATCCCCGGCAACAACGCCAAAAATTTGGTGCACGAATCCCCATGTTTCGTATAGCTGAACCAGCAAAGGCACTGAGTCGTCCAAGTAATACCTGAGTGAGTCAGGGTCGATCCCACGAGGATTGTGGCTTGAAGCAAGCTATGGTTATCTTTCAGGTCTTAGTCAGGCAAAAATAAGAGTTATTGGTTTGAATTTGGTTAAAATCGTAAAAGGAATGAAAAAGGGTAATCAGAACTCATAAGTAGTGTAAATTATGGTAAGATGGTGGTTAAGGCTTGGAGATGCTTTGTCCTTCTGGATTAACTCTGGTATTACTGTCTTCTTCAATTGTGAATGATTTCTTCTATGGCAGGCTGTATGTGATCAATGCGGTACCACTGCGATCATTAATCTCCTCTGCTTCAGATCAAACGCCGGGTCAGCGGTCATCCAATCTGAACGGGGGTGAAGTTCTAGCAATCTATTCTCTTAATGATCCTACTCAAAATGCTACAGACAAGGTCGAATCTTTCAGATCAGAGAATGTTGTGCCTTTGTGTTCTAGCCTCTACCACAAAGACCCTAATCTCCCTAAACCTCGGTTGAACTGGTGTCTCGAGAAGTCCCCAACGAAGTCGTAGATTAGCTGTCTAAGAGATGTTTAATCAAACTGGCGGTTCGATGCTTTGCAGTCACGTATTCACACGAACCCAGAAGACACGGGTGGTTGTCAGGCACGCGGTCTTAGTATGAAGAACGGAGCTGATTTTCATGGATCATCCCATTTATCAAGTTGAAGAATGAATATATATCTTAGAATTGAATCAAACACGGATTGAAGAGAAACAGTAATACTTTTATTAATTCATAAAACTCAGCAAGGCTCCTCCCTTCAACTTAGGAGGTTTAGAAACTCATACTGATAGAAAACACAGTGATAAAATAAAAATATGGCATAGAGGTCATTATGATTATGTAAAATATCCCTTAAATATTAAACTAATGACTAAGGATTACACAAGGACCCACTTGGTGAGTGTTTGGGCTGAGCTTTGATGAGATCCACGTGCTTTGAGGCCTCTAGGGCATTGAACGCTGGCTAGGGGGTCCTCTTTAGGCGTTTGGATGCTGGTCTCTTCTCCTTAGGCGTTGGATGCCTGGAAGGGGGCAGGAGGCTGGCGTTGAATGTCAGTTTTAGGCCTTCTATTCTGAAGCAAAGTATGCACTATTAAACATTTCTGGAAAGCTTTGGAAGTCAGATTTCCATAGCCATTGAGAACTTTTCATTTTGACTTCTGTAGCTCAAGAAAAGCTTTTCCGAGTGCAAAAAGGTCAGATCCAGACAACATCTGCAATACTTTCTTTGTCTCTGAATCAGACTTTTGCTCCAGCTCCTCAATTTCATCCAGAAAATACCTGAAATTGCATAAAAACACACAAACTCAAAGTAGAAATAAAAAATGTGAATTTAACACTAAAACCTATAAAAACTTAATAAAAACTAAACAAAACATGCTAAAAACTATTTGAAAATGATGCCAAAAAGTGTATAAAATATCCGCTCATCAGGTATCTTTAAGATACATTTAGTATGAATGTCTATGGGTGCTTATTTCGAGAATGTTCGTGCTAAACTTGAGATATTAAGATTGACTGGGAATAGGCATAGTTTAATCGAGTTCTAAACGACAAATCGATATGAGGCACATCTATTTTCATAGTTGTTAAGATCTCCATGGCTATGGCTATGTGAGATTAGGATGCTGTAAGGAACGGATGATCTCTTTGTTAGAATGGCTTGAAGGAAATAGATCGCTTGAAGATGGATTATGCACATGGCTGAAATTTTGAGGACAAAATTTTCTTTTAGGAGAGTAGAATGTAACAACCTAGTTTTTTGGTACACGAGGTCTTTTCTGAAGATACGAAGTTTTCTGGAAGATCAGTAAAGCAAACATCTCTGATATATCATCAAGTACCTCAATCTACATCATCATTATGTCATCACTAAGCAAGAACCTCTTTTGAAGCAAGCTCGACAACGCAGTTACGAAGAACCTAAATTCTGGAAATCGTCTCAGTTTGGTGAACTGGACTCGATTCATGAGAGAAGAGAAATAGTAATATGAAATTGTTAATATGTTAATATTAGAGATGCTTGAATATTATTATAATATTATTTGATCTATTTAGTTAAAAATAGGAGATCAGTTTAACCGGGTTTACAATCTACTGGTGCAGGTTAACACCAATACTCTCTGATGACTTTAGTAATGCTAATGCCTCATCATATAACTTCTATTCTCATGTTAATCATGTTGCTAGTGTCATTTATGCTAGTAGCTTAGATATTAATCTCTATAATTGTTGTTAGGTGTATGTGCCAATATATCTAGTTTTAGTAATTACAAACCTGAGATATTTTAATATTATTTTAATCCACCTCCAAGCCAACCAATCACAACTCTCCCTACAACCCCAAGACCTCCAAGGCTGCCTCATTTGCTCATTGTGACCGAAAATCATCAAGAGAAAAAGGAGAGAAACTTCTTTTTCATAAATGTTCAAAGCTTGATTTCTTCTGAATTAAAACTCAAATCAAAACTCCAATTACACCAAAATAATCCTCTCTTCTTCCTCTACATAACCATGTAACTTTTCATGGATGGAAATCAGGTGAGATGGCTGCCTCCCTCCTTCTTCAATTCGGTTTTTAAGGAAACCATGCTAAACATGTGTTTTCTTGATGTTCTTCCTTAGATATCATGCTTAACATGACTTGAGGGCTAAGAAACCTCAATTCCCAAATGTTAAAGGTGAGGATATCCTTTCTAAGCTGCTGCTGAAGTTTTTGTTAGTTTATGGTTTTGAGTTTTAATTTTGTTCTTGATGTGTTTTAGGAGGAAAAAGTGCGCTAGGAACACTTAAAGCATAACCGAAATTTGGAGCAGCAAATCAAGGTAGGGTTTGGTGAAATAAATCTTGAGTAATTGTGTTTGAGTTGTGTGATTATGATATGGTTTGGTTATACTTGAAATTGATTGTTTACCTGAGTAATTCTTATTGAAATTTTGGTAAAAACTTGGTGAAATTTGATGATATTCAAGCTATGAACTTGTGTTCTTGTGGCTATTGGAAAACAAAACCCTAACCCTCAAATTGGGATTGAAATTGTGATGTAACAAAGTGGAAATTAAGGGGTTTTAGTGGGTGCAAATGTGTTATGAATTTTGGTAAAAATTGGTTACCGAAAATATCAAAAAACAGGTAAGAACAAAGAAAAAATCTGAAGAATTTACGAAGAACACGAAGAACACTTTGAGTATAATGAAGAGCAATGAAGAACACCGTTTAGATCTTAAAAAGGACAAAGTTGTAATTATTTTTGTGTTTGAGAGGTTAATTTTTAAATATTAAAAGTTAAGGTGGTTAAAGTAAAAATACTAAAAGTTTTAGGGATTAAAAAGTGAACTTATATAACTTTGAAGGAAAAGCAAGGCAATTTTCAAAAATTTAATAATAAAATAATAAATTATAATAAAATATTAAATAATATTATTTAATTAAAAATAACAAAATAATGCGGCAAAGGCAATTTTTTGTAAAATCTTTAGAAAGACAACTTTTACCGTAGAATCTCATATTTACCTTTATAAAACACTTAGTAAGTGGTAATAACATAGTAGTGACACAAAGACAAATAAAAGATAAAAGCTTGATGAAAATATAAAAATTGAAGAAAAGGTTTGTAGAGTTTAATTACAGAAACAAATGGTGATTAGTGAACAAACTAGGAGCAACATAGTTAGTATTTGAGTTGTGCCTAGGGTTAGGTATAATATGAAAAGTTAAACTATTTTAGTATAGAGTTAATGAACCTATACTTGGGACATGCTAACTATTCATACCGAAATTTACATAAGCTATAAATACATATGTTAAACAGAGAAACCAAAGCAGAGTAAAGAAACAAAGAGAAAAGAGTAATCAGAGCACAATAAAGAGACAAAGAGAAAAGAGTAGTAAAACCTATGAATTGTTAATTGTTTTATATCAGGAAAAACCCACGAATTGATAATCATTGATTACAGGAATAACCCACAAATTATTGTATGTTGATCTCAGGGATAACCCATGAACCAAGGATCGTGCTTGTTGTGTATTGATCTCGGGGATAACCCATGAACTAAGGATCTCTGCGTTTTTGTATAATGATCTCGGGGAATCTCTTGAATTGAGGATCTCTATTTTCCCTTGTTTGTATATTATGGGGTCGAGTTTTGAGCCGACTGCCGGTAGTCACGAAGGAGTGGTATTCTTAACCACTAATAGATATGCACGAAGGACTGACAAGAGGACTTTTCCCGGTAAAGAATTTCACAAATATATTCGCGTTGTAAGTATAGTTTCTAAACCAACAGAAAATCCTTTCGTACAAAAGTTTTGTTTGTCATTTAAGCAAACCCAATAAAAATAAATAACCGAAGTATTCAAACCTCGGGTCGTCTTCTCAAGGAATTGCTGGGAAGTATGTTTTATTATTGGTTATGGAAAACGGTATTTTTGGGTTTTTGAATGGTTTGAACAAGAGAAATAAATTGTAGGAATTAATAAATCAATAGCTAAGAAAACTCTTGGCAAGGTATGAAAATTAGAAGTCCTATCCTAGTTATCCTTATCGATTGTGATGAGAATTGCTCGTTGCTCCCACTTAGTCAACCTCTAACTATGAAGGTAAATGGATAAATCAATATGAATCCTCAAGTCCTAGTCAATTCCTAAGGAAAGACTAGAGTTAGTGGAATTCAAGTCAATTAGCAACTTCCAATTATCAATCAACAAAAGAGTTTGATAACTCAACAATCTTTAATTACTCAACCAAAGCCAAAAGGAGAAAAATCCAAATTATTTATATCATAAATAAAAGAAGCAAATCGTAGATCTGAAATACCTCAAAAATTCATTAAATAGAAAATCCAAATCTAACATGAAGAGTTCATAAGCCAATTTGGCAACATAAGTCATGAATAAATAAAAGCATTAAAGTATCTAAAAGTAGAAGAGAAGTCAAAATAAAGGAATATTGAACCTGGTATAAAGAAGAAATAATCCTAAATCCTAAAAGTAAGAGAAATCCTAATTCCTAAAACCTAAGAGAGAGGAGAGAACCTCTCTCTCTAAAAACTACATCTAAATTATGAAAAGTGAATTATGAGTCGTCCCCCTTCATTCCTCCACTTTGCAGCTTCTAATCTGTGTTTTCTGGGCTTAAAACTGGGTCGGAAATAGCCCAGAAATCGCTGGGGGCAAAATCTGCCATGCTGATTTTCGTCACTGCGACGCGTCCGCATGGAGCACGCGTTCGCGTCACCTAGCTGTACGGCCACTATGATAAATTATATATCAAATTAAAGCCCCAGATGTTATCTTTCCAATGCAACTGGAACCGCATCATTTGGACCTCTGTAGCTCAAGTTATGGTCGATTTAGTGCGAGAGGGTCAAGCTGGCAGCTTTGCAGTTCCTTCAATTTCTTGTATTCCTTCCACTTTTGTATGCTTCCTTTCCATCCTCTAAGCCATTCCTGTCCTATAAACTCTGAAATCACTTAACACACATATCAAGGCATCGAATGGTAATAAGAGATGATTAAAGTACACAAATTAAAGACTCTAGGAAGCAAGTTTTCAATCATAGAACAAATTCTGGGAAGGAATTGTAAAACCATGCAAATAGTATGAATAAGTGTGCAAAGGCTTGATAAAAATCACTCAATTGAGCATAAGATAAACCATAAAATAGTGGTTTGTCAAGGACACAATGGGAAACCATATCTTTGGACATGTTCTTAGGTAATGTCGGGCTGCAGGGTATAAACCGACACATGAGCTCATGGCCTGCATAGGATAGACACGCATCATACTTGGTTGTGCATTTTCTCTGTTATGGTTGTTGTATGAATGTATGTTTTCTTTGTACGTATTCTATTCTCTGTGTCTGTGTTTTATTTTCTTGTATTCTTCTATTTGTGATCTGCTTTATGTTCTTTTTATTTTTTCTATTTATTTGTTTCTTCGGTTTATTGCTTCTCTATATTCTGCTATTTGTCTGCTAAACAACACAAAATTAATGAACTTAACTAATAACCCCGACCCTACTAAGAACTCCCCAGTTCTTACCCCATTTCTCTCCCTTCCCTCTTCAAATGGAAGCATGAGTACCCTTCCGTAGTTCACTGACGATCATTCTGCAAAAGGGTTCTGCTCTGGGTAGTCATCTGAGTTTAGAGCGAGATTTGTTTTCTATTTATACGTATATATCGTGAGACCAGCCGATATCTACACCCCGTTTATCTACGAGCTTTAACCTAAGTCCTTCGTACAATGTTGTTGTTATGCGGTCACTCAATAAAGTACCAGTTATATGCTCTAAGATGATGTATGATCGTGCAGAAGAATAGTAGAAGATGTTTCATCTTTTGATGACATTTTACCTGACTCGAGTTTTGAACACCTAGAACATACTTTCCCTCGCTTTAGTAGTTTAGATGGACTAGGTGAGTATAGAGTCTAGGCTAGCCTGGGTGCTAGCTTAGGGACTTCTTGAACAGGTCAGGGCCTGGGATGTTGTATGTATATATATGTATATAATTATTATCTAGCTATACCTAGGAGTTTTCTAACTATAGATCTATACTCTAATAAAAACTGGATGACTAAATGTTGTTAATTGCTTGAGATGTATTTAAGTGTGGTTGTTCATAACTGTTTTATCTGTTTTTATTTGCAAATTGATTATACATGATTCCGTTTATTAATTCAAACATTTAAAAAAAACTACCTCGCTAAATAACTACGCTTTTAACAATAAATTAGGCTCATATAATAAATAATAGATAATAATTAGGAACACAAGTTGGTAGCGCTCAGTTTCTGGTATGATCTAGACATACTGAAAATTGGGTCGTTACACATGTCTAGCACTAGTGCAGGTAATGAGCTCATCTGTCTGTTTTGACCCGCTCTCGACGTAACCCAATATTTTTAGCCAGATATGGCTTTTCCAGAATTAAACACAACACAAAAACCCTCTGTAGGTGAACTTCGGCCTACAGAAATGGCACCCCTGTAAGTGAACTTCGGCTTACAAGAATAGCAACTCTCGGTAGGTGAACTTCAGCCTACAGTAATATTGCCTCTATAAGTGAACTTCAGCTTACAAGAATAATAAGTCTTTGTAGGTAAACTTCGGCCTACAGGAGCAACACCATGAGATACACAATTGATATACACTGTAGGTGGACTTCAGCCTACAGGAATAACAAACAACTCTTTCTAGGTGAACTTTGGCCTACAGGACTTCTAGGGCTAATAAAAAAGCAACAGATAATCAACAAATATTTCTCAAAATATGTAGCATTAACATTGAAATCCATCTTAATTCCTTTACAACTTAAAATCACTTAAACCATATGAAAACTTACATTTTTCAAGCTTGAACTCATTACTTTTAAGTTGAACCAATTTAAATTTTCACCTTTCAACAAATATCAAAGGTAAATCAAGCATATAACACTAAGATTCATTTTTAATTTCACAAACCCATGCTGTTCACCAAAACATCCTCTACACTCTATCTTTTTTTTCTATTATTCTATTATTAATGTATCATATAAACTCGAATTGCGCAAACTTTATGTCCAGGCGACCGTCTCGGATTAAGCTTTCTGACAAACCAAAAATCATAATTTTCTTATCACTCTAGCCTTGGAAATAGAAGGAAAACCGTGATTGCTCTACAATGTTTAAAAACGAGAAAACAACAGCAGCACGCGATATTCAAAATTCCATATAAAATCTAAATTAAATGCAACAACCTTCAAGATTAATATGATTCAACTTAACTTATCGATGTTTCTTTCCCAATTGATTTCAGTTCAATACCATTTTTAATGAAGGATTTATGTAGCTTGGAAATTGGGTAATTTTCTGCACAAATCTCTTTTAAAATCTAGCGAACATATCTTTTTCCAAGTCCTATAACTTACTCATTAAAATAAGGACAGCCTTGAAATTTAGATTACATATACTAAACATACTTAATTTTCACCACCAAGTGATTGCACCTTAATATCCATCCAGAATTAAAAGTTATAAGCTCTCAAAATTACTAATTTAGAAAAATAGAGCCTGGCTTTTACCGCATATCGTATTTCAAAATTTATATCTTTATAGAGGAATAAGGATATAATAGATATTTTGATAAAATTGGTGGATACAATAATAATTTTAAAACTAAATGTACTCTATTAAAGATATTTAAGAACACTATTTATTAATATATTGCTAAATTCAAATAATTATTTCTAATCTAATTTATAAAACGAATATATTAATCACATTATATAAAGTACAGTTTAAATTCAAAATTTTAATTATCTAAAATAAAACATATACATTTTTATCATTTTTCCATCACCAGAATCTTAATTTCAAATTATATAAAATAATCAATTATAATAAAATTACACAAAATTATTAATTAACTTAACTCTAAATATTCATAAAACTAATTTAATTTTCCTTAATAGTGCCGCTGTATCTCACCAAGCCATTGCCGTTGTGCTTCGCCATCACCATTTCCATCGAACAGAAGAGAGGAAGCTGCTCCTGCCGCCGTTGAACTGCACCGCCGCCATTGCCACTGTTAGGGTTGTCACCGGCAGAAGCTGCCGCTGCTGGAGCCCGTCAGAATGACTACCGGAGCTACTACTTCTCGGTTCGGTTATTTCTCCTTAGTTATGGTAAGTATTTTCATTCCAGAACCCTTGAAATTAGTATTCTGTTATAATTTATTATAGATTCTGAGGTGTTGGTGGCATAGGATTGAGTTTTGGTTCTTGCATGCTAAGTTTAATGGCTGCTGCATGCGACACCATGCTGTTGCTTCACTTCCGGAACTCTACCGTTGTTCTGCTCATCGGAAGTTATCCTAGGAGCTACCACTGCTTCGTTCTCTCACTTATTCGTAATTAGGATAAGCTATTCCTTATTCCAAACCGCTATAGTCGCTGTTCTGCTATATATTACTGAGGATTTCACGACATTAATGTCTTAGGGTTGAGCTATGGTTCTTTTATGTTTGTGATTAAAGTTGCTGGTGTGGCTGCAGATATAGTGGAGCTGTGATTGCGGCTGCCGCTCTTGTAGGCAAAGAGAAAAAGGGTTTTTGGACGCGTTTAATTTTATGGGTTTCAAATTCAAGGTAGAGGTTTTTCTTAAACCTTTTTATATTCAAGAATTATTATAAAACAATATTGATGCAAAAAATATATATTTTGTGATTATGTGAGTCTTACGGTTTAAACTAAGTTATTCTGGATGAATGTGATTGTTTACTTGATTGTATTATTGATTGATTGAGTTGGCATTGTGATAGTTACTGAAAACTTGATTTGGAATTTGATTTATATGTTTATATGTAGAAATGGTTTTATGTTGGAAATCTAATTTGTATGTTTATATTGCAGAATGGCTTGGTTTTGAAACCGTTGGAAAGGATTGAGAGATTATTTGGGGGAACCCTTTTGGGTGGTAAAATCCAAATTTTAAGGGAGGTGCTGCCAAAATTTTTATAAGTTCAGACTAAATTGAGTAATAAAGAAAATAAGATTGGTTGTTGCCCACCTAAAGTCTTGAGACTTTGCCATGGATTTTAGTTAATAAATGATGATTTTAAAGTAATTTGAGTGATTGATTTAGGAATAAATGATTATGATATTTCAACTAAGATAGTAACTTGTAAACAGGATAACTTTTGAGTCTTTTGAAAGAGGTTTAAACTTGAAATGGTTTTGAAATTAGTTTGGGGATTTTGGTTAAGTGAAAAATGAGTATTAGGAAAGAGAACTGGTTTTAAGTGAAGTTACTTTGGAGGTTCCAGAAAATGTTACAAAAAGGTGGTATTGGTTTTAAAGAAAAATAATTTGAGAAAAAGTATTAAATGGTATGATGTAAGGAAAGCGGGATTTTGTAAAGGAAGAAATGAGTATTTAACTTGTTTTTGGGAGAACAAATTTGGAAAGAAACCTATTTTGAATGTGCTAAGTTTTTGGATAAAAAATGATTTTTGACTAAATTTGGCGGGCTGTAAGTTGGGATTCAGACCGCGAAAATTTGTGAAAAATTGTTTCAAATAAAAATGAGGTTTGTCTAGTTTATGCCATTCGAAGAACAGACAGAAAATGATTTTCATAGCAAAAGTTATGAAAGTTCGAAAACTGGGCTTCAAAACTAAAACTTCAGAAGTTCACAGCACACTAGAATTTTTGTTGGTATGTGTGTACACGCACAGAGGCGTGTGTGTGCACTATACAGGGGCATTGGTAAAGCCTGTGCGTATGCACACTAAGGAAAATTTGCAAGCTATGCGTACGCACAGGGTGAACGCACCCGTCAGAAAATTAGCTCTGATCTTTGCGTGAGCACACGTCCTATTTTCTTGGAAAGAACTCTATTTTTGAGTGGTTAGCTTTTCTGGAAAGCTTGTAATCCCTTGTAAACACCATATGATGTTTAATAACTTATTTTTAAGCTCCGAGGCGAGTGTGGGTAAATCCAATGGATTGAGTTTCTAACTGGTATGTAAACCTGACTGTGAATTTTAGATTAAATAAGAAATGAAAGTGATTTTTCTTGACCTGATGTGAACTAAATATATATATTATCACTGAAAGTAAATGGACCACGTACGATTTTGAATCGTGATAAATATGAATATAAAGACATGATTTCGATTATGATTATGATTTTGAGAATGATTTTGTGATCACTGAGCAAGGACGGTAGTGAATCCTGCTTGTGTATTGATTTGGGATTTGTCCTGGGTAAGGACGGTAGTTAATTCCGCTAACTCATAATTTACCATGATTGGCAAGGACGGTGGTTAATCCCGCTTGTGTGTTCCGGGCATGGACGGTGGTGCTTGCTTATTTATGGAACCTTTGGGTAAGTACGATGGTTAATCCCGCTTACTCGTGTCAGGCTTTTGGTAACATAACTGACGCATAAGCTCATGGCCATTGTTTGGGTATGCATATTGTATTTGGTTTGCCTATGTGAATATTTTTGCTTAACAACCAATTGACATACTTGCTGTAATTGCTCTTGATATTTGTTCATTCCCTGGGTCGAGCTATATGATCCGGGCTAACCGAAGATGAAAGTGACCGACCTCTTGTAAAGGTTGGCTCGTTACCGATCTATTCCTAAAAGAGGTCGGCCAAATTGCCATAGAGGCCCAAGTAGGCCCAAACGAAGGAACAAAGTCCACTCTAAAGGCGGCTAGGCCCCAAAAGATAAGGCGGTTTCCCTAAAAAGATAAGATAAGATAACTATCTTATCTCAAGAAAGGCCACTCAAACACTACTATAAATACACTGGAGCACCCAGGTATAACTCATACTCTGATTCTACACAAAATCCTGCCTAAAGCACGTGCTAACTTAAGCATCGGAGTCTCTTGCAGGTACTACCACCTTCCGGTGATGAAGGATCAGAAGCACCGCCAAGTCCAACAAGTCAGACACGACAGCTCCGGCCACCACAGAAGATCTCATCCGAGATCGACCTTCAGTTTCAGGTAACCTTCGGAACATTGGCACCGTTGCTGGGGAACCTAGAAGTCATTCCATCATCATGGTGGACAATCTTGACAACGACCACAATTTTGATTTAGTAAACAGAATATCGCATAAGAACGCGGACATCACACCCAAAGATACACCTCAACCAAACGGAGACAAGCATTCTCCAAATACAGAAATTTTAGATGCCCTCCGAGAACAGTAGGATTGTCTCAAGCAGCTCGAACAAGAGGCCGAACACCAACGTGAAGCTGAAAGAAACCTCTAGAGAGAAGCTAGGCGACGCCGAGAGCTAGAGGACAGCTCCTAAAACTCAAAGCCGACCTTAAAACCAAAACCATTCAGTCCAGTCATGATGATAGCTCCCGAAAGGACCAAGATCCCTTCTCCAAAGAGATCATGAAGGCTAAAGTTCCAAAGGATTTTAAAGCTCCCGACGTGACCCCATATGATGGTACCTCCGATCCAAGCCATCATCTCAGCAATTTCAGAAGCAGAATGTATCTCACCGACGCCTCGGACGCTATTCGATGCAATGCCTTCCCGACTACCCTAACAAAGACGGCCATAAAGTGGTTCAACATTTTGCCTCCTAGATCCATCAAAAGTTTTGACGACTTAGCCAAAAAATTTCTTGCCAGATTCTCCATCCAGAAGGACAAAGCTAAACACGCCCCAAGCCTATTAAGGGTCAAGCAGGGAGATCGGGAGAGTCTTCGCAACTACATGGAAAGATTCAACAAAGCGTGTCTGGACATATAAATTTTGCCAACAAAAGTAGCCATCATGGGTCTCATCAATGGCCTGCGAGAAGGACCTTTTAGCCACTCCATATCAAAAAAGCATCCCACATCTTTAAATGAGGTATAGGAAGGGGCAGAGAAATACATTAACATGGAGGATAACTCATGACTAGGAGAGACCTCAAAGCCTGGATTCTCCTACCCATCTAAGGACAAGGATAAAGAGTCCAAAAAAAAATAAGATCAACCCAGTGAGAAGCCTAGAAAATACCACAATTACACCCCTCTTCGGGTGTCTCTTGTAGATGTTTATCGAGAAATATGTAACACTGAGAAGATCCCACTTCCTCGCCCAATTAAAAGCAAAAAAGGAGAGGGAAGCCGGACAGAGTACTGTGAATACCACCGAATCTACGAACATCCTACTAACGAGTGCTTCGACCTAAAGAATGTCATAGAGAAATTGGCAAGAGAAGGGCAACTAGATCGGTACATAGCCAATAAAGCGGACGA
This sequence comes from Arachis duranensis, assembly GCF_000817695.3. Taxonomy (NCBI): domain Eukaryota; kingdom Viridiplantae; phylum Streptophyta; class Magnoliopsida; order Fabales; family Fabaceae; genus Arachis; species Arachis duranensis. The sequence goes on along the minus strand of NC_029772.3, from coordinate 63,400,321 downwards.
ACCAAGAAAAAGAAGAAGCGACGAAGAGGTCTGACGAACTGAACGACCACCTCACATCCCAGAGTGATTAGAGTGTATACACACCTAGTGAGGGTTCAATTACTCAACTCTATGCTTCCACTTCTCTTTAACATGCATTCCTTCAAGTTGCTTAATCTTGATAAGTGAATCAATTCTCTATACCTTATTTGCATTGAATTAATTCTCTGCTTAGACCTATCATGTTTATACTTTCTTGGAATTGGATTGCTTGCTTGTTTCACCAAATTAATAGGACATTATAGATAGATAGATATATAGCATATATATACTTGCATGCATATAGATAGTTGCATTTAATAAGTTAGTTGCCCCCTTTTGATCATTTTTCTTGTTGGTTTAGCATGACGACATGCTATTATTTAAGTGTGGAAGAATTTATGAGTCCATATTTTTTGATATATTTCGCCTTGATTTGAATGAATTCTAGCATATGAACTCACACTTAATCACCCAAATAGCATACTTTTGTGTTTGATCCCTAATTTGATCCTAAATATGAAAACATGCAATTTTATGCTTTGCTAGAGCGATTTAATTTAACTTTTATTCCATTCGATGCCGTGATATGGTTTGTGAGTGATTTCAGGCCTTGAAGGCAAGAACGGATGCCATATGCAGGGGAATTCAACACATTTGAAGGCATGAGGACTTAGATTAATTTTTTATAGTTTCATATAGTATTAGGAGTAGGAGTAGTGTAGAATAGAGAGCTCTCCTAGGGTTTATGTAGTTTTATTTTTTCATTCTCATGTAGCATTTTATAGCAAGCTTAATTTTGGATTTTGATCATCTTTAATTGTAAGTACTCTTAATTTCCTCTTTAATTAAATTGTCTTTACTTTCATTTCCTTTTGTTTCAAGTTACTTGTTTATATTTTCAATTTTGTGTTTCTTGAAGTTTTGATCAATGAATTTTTTTTCATGCTTTCTTCATGGTTGTTTGGATGTTTATTGTTGATTTTGTGCATAGTTGGTTATAGCTTTCTATTTTACTTCGCAAATTTCCATGTTTTGGTTTTATACACACAAGGTATTTCTGAAAATGCCAACCTTATATTTTGAATGGATTTTCACACCTTGACTTGTGGTTTGAGTTCCTAGGATACTATAGTCATAATGTCCGACATATAGTGGTAATTCTTGGGTAGTTAGTTGACTCTTGTTTCCATTGATGCTAGCCTTTTATCAACTAGTTTTGTAGTTTAGCTAGGACTTATGGATTAAGGTCAATTATGCTTGCTTGACTTACTCTTCGATGGTTGGGGTTGACTAGGCGAGACTAACTCATGACAATTACCATAGTTGTGGTTATGGCGATGATAGGATTCTTTGGATCCTCACTCCCAAGTCAAGGCTTTTTTATTGCATTTATAGCATTTTCACTAGTTTTGGATCTTGTTTTCTTTCACTTCCATTAATATCAATTTTAATCATTAATTAGTTCCTTTATTTCATAAGTTCTTTTAATCTTTCATTTCTTGCGTGAAACCCCCCTTTTTGCCTTATCAACCAAGGAAGTAACACTTTAATTGCGTCCTAGGGAGAACGACCTGGGAGTCTAAATACTCTCGGTTTTAATAAGAAATTCTAAACATTTGATTAAGATAATTCATTATTGGTTTGGACTATGCTACCAACGAATTGATGCTTATATTTTGATTGATTCCAAACCATGCAATAGTTCTTTCTTGTCAAATTTGGCGCCATTGCCAGGGAAGCAATCGGTGTTATATCTTTTGGTTGATGTAAATATGTTAATAGTGTAAGTATCACTTTTTGGTTGTTTGTTTGCTTTTGTTAGTAGATTTTTGGGTATGTTTTCTTGATGACTTTTTCACACCATCACCACAATGCACCCCAATGGAACCCAAACACTTATCTTTATAGTCACCAATTTTACACACCATCACCTCACTATATACAAAACCAAAACCCTCACCCTCATGAGTTTGATTGTCAACCTTCATCATCTCAATCTTCATCTTCATATATGGATCAAGCCATACAAGACGTACTTCCCATGCTCATTCAAGGACAACAAGAGTTCCAGAAGAAGCAAAATCTTGCCATGTCTACCTTAGCAAAAGCTTTGGATCATTTAGCTTCATCGCGTTCATGCCACAAGCAAGAAATTCTAGTGGATGAATATGTGGAACCGAGTAAAAAGTGTGGAGTGAAAGAATAAGTGCAAAATCAAGAAGAAGATGTCAAGTCACAAGATGAAATAAAAAAGGATACAAATAAAGAGTTGATAGGAATTGATCAAGAGGATTCCATCATTCAAGATTTTTTGTCCGACTTGGGTAATTCCTACAATGACTTTCATGAGTCTCCATTAGTGGATTTGGAAGGAGATGTTGATGTGGTCTTCACACAACCTCCAATTTTTTACTCATGTGATGATGATGAAGATTCAAGAGAGGTTGAGGAAGATTTTTGTGATTGAGAGGTAGAAGTATTTGTGCAAGGTAGAATTGAGTGGGTGAAGAGTTCTCCAACAAGCTTTCTAACTCCACATCAATATGCCATCTTGGAAACAGATGCTTAACTTCAAACATTTCTTGGAGTAGTGGGTGTTGAAGAAAAGAATGTTAATTGGCAACGGAATGGAAAGTTCATCAAAAGGGCCAACTTGACATTTGGGGCTCAATTTTGGTGCAAGAGTCAATTTAGTGGATTACGGGGAGTGCACAAGCATATTAATGGTGATAGAGGAACTGAAGTATGGGATCAGGGCATTGGTTTTTTGAGTCAACACTTAAGGATCCTAGTTGCTAGCTTGAAGTCACTCAAGGGTTTGTTGAAATTCATTTGGGACCCCGGAGGTCTAATTAATAGCAAACATGGTTGGAGATTCAAGGAGGAGTGGAAACATAAGCCGCCTTAACAAGGATCTCCTCGCCAAGTCCAACTTAGGACTATAAACCAAAGTGCTAGGTGGGAGACACCCCACCATGGTAATAGCCTTCTAACTTTCTCTCTTTTACCTTATTGTCTCATGAATAAGCAGCTATATTGCTTGGTTGGTTAGATTTATTTTAATGTTTGTTGGGTAATTTTGGTGAAATAATGTATTTTGGGAGTTTGTGATGTTTTGGGACTTGAAATCCAATTTTAGATGTCAAAATTGATGCCTTGGAGGCATAATTTTTGTTGCAGGATCAGAGACCTGTGCGTTCGCACAACCTTGTGCATCCGCACAGGGCCCGCACAGGTCACATTACACATTCTGCTCGCAGCGTCCGCACGACTCTGTGAGCGCGCATAACCCCCTTTTCTCTCTCTTTGTGCATCCGCACATGTTCCTGTGCGCCCGCACAAGTCCTTTTGGAGCGTTAATTCGAAAAGGGGAAGGGTCGCACTTCAGTTCCATGACACACCCCTCCCTCTTCTTCTCTTTTCTCTGAACCTCTCATAACCCAAACCCCTCTTCGCACCATCACCTCCCTCCTCCGCAAACAACCACCACTGGTGACCTCACTGCCATGCCACCGTCGCCCTTTCTCTATTTCTCTCTTCGTTTCTCCTTCTTCCCTCTTTCCTACATTTCCCCCTTCTGCCTCTTATCTACTGTCGTGCCTACCGCCAGCCCTAGGCTGCGCCCTTCTGTTGTTTCGGCGAATAGTGCCAACAGCGGCGGACCCCTGTACCGCTGCTCACCTCTCTGTCTCGCTTAACCTTCCCTCCTCATTCCCCCTCTATCTGCTTCCAGGTTTTTTTTTATGCTCTGTTTCATTTCTTTCCTGCTTCATTTTTTTTATTGCTTTCCTTTACTTCTGCTTTTTATTTTTGTTCTAGTTACTAAGTGGTTTTAGGTTAGATGACTAGTGTTTCTGGATAATGCTGCTGAATCTTAGACTAAATATGTTGTTGTTTTTGTCTGATTTTGAATGCTGCGATGCATAGTAAACTATGATTGATTCTGCTAACTTCTGCACATACCTTGCTTGATGTAATGTTTGGCTGGGATTTTTGATTCAGTAACTATGCTTGATAAGAATGAATTTCAAATTTTCTTCCATTCTACAATGTTAATTTCATACTTGTGCAATCTTCTGCTGAATGTAAATGTTGCCTGCGAAGAGATGTTTTATGCACTTTATGTTTCTGCTGAACACCTATTTGAACCTGAAATTTATAGCTTTGTTTATTCTGTTGGTGTTCACTGCTCATATACATATCATACTTCCTTTGATGCATTGCCAGCTAAGCACTTAGTTGAACATTTTGCAGAAACATCAAACTAAACCTGAACTTTGCAGCTGGGTACAATACCAAGCTGAAATCATTACGTTTGATGCATTTGCAAGTGCATAGCATCCTGATTTGCTGCATTATGTACTGAATGCTCTTTTCTTTTGGCTTAAACCACCAAATCAGCCTTAAACTCATCAATTTTGAAACCTATTTGGTGTCTTTAGCAACAGTACATACATTGCTTTCTTTGTGAATTGACCAATTACATATTCATGTATCTTCCAGCAAGAAGCTATGTATATGCGATCATTTCTCAGCTTCTAAACATGAATATGTCATGCTTTCACTGTGACTTTCATTTCTGCCTTTTGTGCTTTTCTCTGACATTCTTTTCAATTTAACAAAGCACAATTGCAATAATCAATTTCTCCAAATTCAATTCACATACATAATGCACCTAAGACATACCTATGCGTTCATTGTTTGTTCACTTAGTCATTTGATGCTTAGGTTGCTTGATCTTGGGAAAACACATTTCCTTTGAGCCTTTAACTTCTTTATACATGTTTTCCCTCGACTCAGTATTTGTCTACATGATTGGCTCTTATTTGAACTGTTTGAGTATATCCATCTTCTTCCTGTGACTTTTATTTGTTCCCTGAGCTGTACTCTATTTTTGTCTTTTTTAGGATGGCTCGTAAAGGGAAGGAGAAAGCCAATCCTTTGGCTTGTCCTCCTCCTGTACCGCCTAGTAACCAGCCAAAAACATTCACTAATGCTGAGGCCCAAGAACAATATAAGAAAATAGAAAACAAGGCCTTTCACTATGAGCAAAAGCTAAACTTGCCTGAGAAATATGCGGACCAGATTTAAGACAGAATTAATTTTTATCATTGGGAGTTCGTAAAACTCGATCCGATGGAAGTTAATAAACACGAGGTCAAAGAATTTTACGTGAATCTCCTTAAGAGGGATGCCCCAAATGTTTTTCTCAGAGGTGTCACCCTGGACACCTCTAATACTGCATTAGAGGCCCTCTTAGGTATTCCGCATATTCCTCCGGCTTGTGACGCCAACATTTAGATAGTAAAAGATCTGTTATCGGGAAAGCTTTCCCTCGATGTCGTTCTGAAGAAGATTGGCGCACCCGAAGCCAGATGGGAGTACAGCAGGGGAGAAAACCTAGTCCCGTAGAGCATTGCGTACATTGATCTCAACCCTGAGGCGAGGATCTGGCACCAGATCATTGCCGACTACATCCTTTCAAGCACGCATGCCATGCACATCAGGGTCTGTGTGGCAGTCCTCCTGTGGGCCATTCTGGAGCGGAAGAGGATCTGTGTTCTTCCTCTCATTAGAGATTCGATGTGGAAGGTGACACAGCAGCAGAAATACAATATCCCCTTCCCGTCGTTAATCACCAAATTGGCCACTCTGTTTGGAGTAGAGAGACGACAGACAGACCAAATATCCATCCTGATCAGCAAGCAGTCATTTCTTCCATATGATGACTATGACGGACTGCCACAGACGAAGAGGAAGACTATTGAGCCATCATCATCATTAGTAGAGCCATCAGCACCTCTGATGAGCGGATAATTTACACGCTTTTTGGCATTGTTTTTAGGTAGTTTTTAGTAAGTTTAAGCTACTTTTAGGGATGTTTTCACTAGTTTTTATGTTAAATTCACATTTCTGGACTTTACTATGAGTTTGTGTGTTTTTCTGTGATTTCAGGTAAATTCTGGCTGAAATTGAGGGATTTGAGCAAACTCTGAAGAAGGCTGACAAAAGGACTGCTGATGCTGTTGGAATCTAACCTCCCTGCACTCGAAATGGATTTTCTGGAGCTACAGAACTCCAATTGGCGCGCTCTCAACGGCGTTGGAAAGTAGACATCCAGAGCTTTCCAGCAATATATAATAGTCCATACTTTATTCGAAGAATGACGACGTAACTTGGCGTTGAACGCCAAGTACAAGCTGCTGTCTGGAGTTAAACGCCAGAAAAACGTCATGATCCGAAGTTGAACGCCCAAAACACGTCATAAC
>NC_029772.3:63391045-63393048 GCF_000817695.3 Arachis duranensis | reverse complement strand
CCACTCGTGCCAATTTCTAAATTCCATAATTTTACAATGAATGCAAATCAAAGAATAGTGATCACAATTTCGTCCACCAACCTCCAGCACCTCTTGTGCCTACACCCTGACTCCAGACACCCTATGAGCTGGGTCGGGAGATTTTAAAGACTCTGCACCACATTGAGCGCCGGAACCCTCGGCGCTTCCAGTGGATAGTGGCGATGTTTGACGGTCGCGATCCTAGATCACCTACTCCAGACACACCTGAGCCTGAGAGAGAGGAGCCAGCAGCTGAAGCTGGCCAGGCAAATATGCCTCAGGAGCAGACAAGAGCAGAGGCCATAGTGGAGGAGCCTGCATATCACATGGTTGAGGAGCCGGCAGCTGTAGCTGAGCCGATTGTTAAGGCCAAATCAGAGCTAACTGCGCAGACATCTGAGGAGCCCAGATCCGAGCCCGCTAGCCGTCCGTCCACTGACATCATTGTCTACCACCGTCATCACCATCCACCCCCGCCAGGCGGTGGAGCTGTATAGAGTTGATCACCCCAGTTCGTTTGGGCATGGAAGACCGTGCTTCATCTAAGTGTGGGGGAGGATCTTCTTTTTTTGGGTGTAAATATTCTCTTCCGAACACAACACTTGTCATTTAGTTTATTTTCAGTTTTTATTACGCTTTTGTGGATACCTTTAGTACTTTGACTTATGCACTTTTCACTTTGGTACATATAGTAGTTGCTTTTGGTTATATATATAGTATTGCACCTTTGTTATATATATATATATAATACTTGTTGCATTTTATATCGCATGGTACATAGTTTAGATATAAATTGTGAATGGATGATGTGAATAGCTTATGCCTAGCTCATTTTGATCCTAATTGTTCATATCACTTTTTGCTTGTTGAAAATTAGGCGAAGAACTAGCAAATTTTTGAAAAATTTTGCATCCATCACAACATACATACATACATATATAGGAAATAATTTTGGTGAAAAACAACAAGAACTTTCCAAGTATTTTGGGCTTTCTATTGAAATTGGTTGGAAAATTATTTTCAAACTTGCTTAAACAATTTTTATGGAACATAGAAGAGTAAGGAACAAAATACCTTGTGAGTTTTTGAGCTTTAAAGAGTGGTTACACATTTTAACCACTAATTTTGTTCATTGTGTGTTATATCTCTTCTATGATTGTAATCTTGGTTTTGCTTGATTCTTTATTTCCAATGGTTGATGTTTTGAATTGCATTGAGCATGATTGAGGCCATCTTTGTTTAAAGCTTACTTTTCCCATATAGCCCACCCTTGGCATTCACCATTGTTAACTCCCTTGAGCCTTAATTACCCCATTGTTCTTGATTTTAGCACATCACAACCCTAAGCGAAAAACCATGAAATACCTTGGATTGTGTCCTTGATTAGCTTAGGTTGAAGGAGTGTGTTACGTTTAAGTGTAGAGGAATTTTGGGAAACATTGGTAGTGAGTGACAATGTTTAAATTGGGTATTTTATTGAAAATTGTGGAAAATGGGAACATTCATGTATGAACTACTTAAGCCATATACAATTCTAAAAAAAAACACTTTTCGTCATAAAAAGGGGCACAAAGTCATCCTGAAGAGTAAAGAAATAAATAAAGGAATTGCATATGTGATGTTTGAGAAAAGCATATATGAGTGTTAGTAAACATGAAATGATGGAAGGTTAGGATTGCACTTCTTTGTTTTGATTTGGTCAATATAGGTTAATGTGGAGACTTAAACTAATCGAGGATACAATTGCATTTGTCCACCTGGCAATATCTATCCCACCTTACCCTAACCCCATTACAACCATATGAAGTCCTTATGATAATTGCATCCATGCATTACTTGTTGTTGATTGTTATATGAAAAGCAAATCCTTGAAAGTTGATTGGAAGGAGATTTGAGTGAATTGACCCTAAACACCGAGTGATTAGAGTGTATACACACCTAGTGAAGGTCCAATTATTCAACTCTATGCTTCCACTTCTCTA
>NC_029772.3:63384612-63388476 GCF_000817695.3 Arachis duranensis | reverse complement strand
AATAAAGGAAAGTCAAGTGGATGAATTGACTTGAGCCACAAGTCCTAGCCAACTCCCAAGGAAAGACTAGCTTTAGTGCACTCCAAACCAATTAGCAATCTCTCCAATTATCAATCAACAAAGGAATTAGATAACTCAAGAGTCACTAATTACTCTACCTAGGCCAAGAAGAACAAAATCTATACTATATCTAGAAGAGGCATTTCAACAAACACATAAAAGGCAATAAAAGTAAACAACATAAATTGCAAGAATTAAAGGGAGATCTAACTACGAATGCAAGAGATCAACAATAGAAAAGTAAAGAAGAATAATTATTATGAATTACCTCTTATTGAATTGAAAGAAAATGGAAGGAACAATAGTATATCTACAACAAAGCATAAGAACAACATAAAGGAAATTACAACAAAGGAATGGAAGAAGATGAATGTAACAACAAAGAATTGAAAGGTAGAAGTAGAAGAAAGCAAAGATTAAAACCTAGATCTAAGAACTAAACCTAATCCTAATCCTAATCCTAGAGAGAAGTGAGAGCTTCTCTCTCTAGAAACTACTTCTAAAACTAAAACTAAACTAATGGTAACTAACTTGTGTTTGCCTCTTCATTCCTTGGGTTAAATAGCATCAGAAATGAGTTGGATTGGGCCCACAAGGCTTTAGAATTCGCTGGCCACGTTTTGCTTTAAGTAAACCAGGTGGCAGCAACGGCCCGTGCGCGTACTATGCAGTCATGTGCCACCATCGGCGCGTCCACATACCGTGCGCGTGCGCGTCCTTATGCACGATGCAACTATGGCAAATCTTATATCGTTTCGAAGCCCCGGATGTTAGCTTTCTAACCCAACTAGAACCGCATCATTTGGACCTCTGTAGCTCAAGTTATGGTCGTTTAAGTGCGAAGAGGTCGGCTTGACAGCTTTCCGGTTCTTTCATTTCTTCATGAGTTCTCCAACTTTTCATGCTTCTTTCTTCCTTCTCTTGATCCAATCTTTGCCTCCTAAACCTTAAATCACTCAACAAACATATCAAGGCATCTAATGGAATCAAGGAGAATTAGATTTAGCTATTTTAAGTCCTAAAAAGCATGTTTTCACTCTTGAGCACAATTAAAGGAGAATATACAAAACCATGCTATTTTATTGAGTAAATGTGGGTAAAAAGTTATAAAATCCCCTAAAATCAATACAAGATAAACCCTACAAATGGGTTTATAAACCTCCCCACACTTAAACCAAGCATGTCCTCATGCTTAAACCAAGAATGAAGTAAGGGTATGGCATTTATTCAATGGAAACTAACTAAATGCAATCTAAACTATATGCAACTAAATGCGAAATGGTTTTACCTACTTGGTTAAAAATAAATCAATCCTCCAAGTCATACGTGCACAAGTAGGGCCAAGATCATATAACGATTCATGAATCCTACCAATTCGAATATCAAAATGAAGTTCAAGTAGACTTGCGAGAAGAAAGCCCATGAAAGCCGGGAATCAAGGAATTGAGCATCGAACCCTCACCGGAAGTGTTTGCACTCTAGTCGCTCAAGTGTATAGGGTCGATTCTCTCAATTCTCCCCTAATCATGCTTTCCAAGATTTATTTTTCATCTAACAATAAACAATTATTCAATGCATGCATACAAATATCATGAGGACTTTTCACAAGGTTGTAATTGGGCTAGGGTAAAGGTAAGGATATATATGGTTGAGCTTTTGAATCTTTGAAGGTAGGATCATATATGGCTAGTGGACTTAGGATTTGAATCTTTGATTAACTTAAACTTTCCCACCTAACCTATATAATGACCTATACAATTAAGTACTAATCTAACTACCCATTCCTCACTTTTTCACATACTCATGCATTTTCTTTTCATTCCACAACACTTATGCATTGATTCTTATTGAGCTTCACTTTGGGGCATTTTGTCCCCTTTATTGCTTATTTTTTCTTTCTTTTTCTATATACATTTTTTTCTTTTCTTTTCTTTTCTTTTTCTTTTTTCACTTTTATTTCTTTTTCTTTTCATTTTTCTTTCAAGCTATATACAAGAGCATCAATGCATAAGGTCTATACATTTAATCAATACATGAGTATGTACCCAATTTCCCAATATAAAAATACAAAACACAAACACCTTTTTATCCCAACCAATGTCCCAAGGTTTTCCCACTCTTGAATGACACTCACACTTACTAGCCTAAGCCAATCAAAGATCCAAATAAAGGATATTCATTGTTTTCCGCTTTAAGGCTTGTACTGTGCTAAAATAAGAAAAAGTGGGTTAATCATAGGCTCAAATTTGGCTAACAAAGGAAGATAAAAGGTAAGGCCATTTGGGTAAGTGAGCTAATGAAATGATGGCCTCAATCATATAAATTGCTAATGAAATGATGACCTCAATCATATAAATGCATGAATACAGGGAATAATAGGACATATAGATTCAAACAAATCAAAGATTATAATCATAGAAAGAGAACAATTACACACAAGAAGGAAAATAAGTGGTTATAAGATGTAACCACACAATTAGGCTCAAAACTCACATGCTTGTGTGTTCTTAGCTCAAAAACCATGTTCCAAAATAAATTCTTTCAAGCAAGTTCCACAAATTTTCTTTTTCAAATTGGTAGGGTGCCCTAAAACAGTTTCATGGAAAGGAAATCATCACCCTAACCAAGTAGTCCTAATAAGAATGAAGTGGTAAAAATATGTACAAATTCTAACTAACATGCAACCTATCATGCAATGCAATAGCTAATCTAACAAAGAAAATAAAAATTTGGTGTTGAAAAGGAAATTTTTACCCATGGAGATCGGTCGAACGACCTCCCCACACTTGAAGATTGTACCGTCCTCGGTGCATGCAAAGAAGAGCAAGGTGGATGGGTTGCTACAATTGAGGAGCTCCTTCAAAAGGTTGTGCGGATGACTTGTTTGTTGCCCCATTTAGAAACTTTTCCTTCCCCTATTTAAAAGCTTTTCCTTTCCCCCTTCTTGGTGGCCAACCTAAAAGGAAAGAAAAAGAAAGAAAGTGAAGCCTATAACAAAGATATCAAAGCAAATAGAACATAGGCGGGGGGCTAATGCCAAATAAAGGTATGCCTTAAGAAAAATGAAAACATGCTACAAAAACTAAATGAAAATGGGAAGAGTAGAAGTATGCGAATGTGATAAGCAAAAGAAAATGGAAGGGGAGAAAAAAAACCTTTTTTTTTTACCGACGCGTGCACGTCATGCACGTTTACGCGTCAATGGGCATATTGGTTGAAAGACGCGTACGCGCCAGGTGCGCACACGCGTGCATCGAGTTAGGCCAGAGGCATAATGTCGGCCCAAGTCTGGCACAACTCTCGGGTAAAAGTACCAGGAGTGTGGATCGTGAAATCCACGTGTGCGCGCACAGTGTGCGTGCGCGTGCATGCCAATTTAAGATCATGTGTGCGTACGCGCCAGGTGCGCTCACGCGTGCATAGACTTGTGCCTTAGGCCCAATGTTCGCACAGTGCAGGCCTAACTCTCGGGTTTTTGGCTGGAGGTGAAATTTTGCATCCACGCGTACGCGTACAGTGCGCGTCCGCGTGGATGGTCGAAAAATGCTCAGGTGCGCGTACGCGTTAGGTGCGCGCACGTGTGGATGGTGTTCTGTTTTTCAAAATTTTTCTAAGTTCTTGTACCAATCCAAGCCTTTCAATCCTCCAACAGCTACCAAAACACCCTAGAACCTTATTCAACATACTATACTACTAACTAAACTCAATAAAACAATAAAAACAAGAAATTGAACTAATTCTACCAATATTTACAAAAGATAAAAATGAAAATGAGAATCTACCTACAATGGCAACTCAATTCAT
>NC_029772.3:63383943-63384513 GCF_000817695.3 Arachis duranensis | reverse complement strand
TCTCCCACCTAGCACTTTTATTTATTGTCCTTAAGTTGGACTTATGGGGAGCTTCTTATCAAGGTGGCTTGTGCTTGTACTCATCTTGGAACATCCACCAATGCTTGGTCTTCCAATAAGCTCCATCATTCAAGATTAATAACTTCAAGCATGGGTGGAGTTCCTCACAAGCTATGAGCTCCCAAAGGCAATCCTCATGTATTCTGGGATCCCATATCTTGTTTCTACACCCATCTTTGAGTTGACTATCATTATTCCACTTGGGTGGCATAATCTTGGAATTCTCAAAGAAGCTTCCAAACAACTTCCTAGACCCATGCAATTTGGTTCCACACCAACCATTGCTCTTGAATTTTGAGCTTACAACCATCATGAGCTGAGAATGATGTTTCCAACCACTACATAATTCTTTCCTACTCTTAACTCCACAAAGAGCTCTAAGTTGACCATCATTTTGAATCAAACCATATTCAAGCGAGAAAGTAAAGCTTAGGGATAAGAATTTTACCCACTTGAATGTTGTGTTGGATGGTGATTTGGGGAGGGAGACCTCCCCACACGTAGACAATT
>NC_029772.3:63379642-63383787 GCF_000817695.3 Arachis duranensis | reverse complement strand
GGAGGTGAGTCAATTTTGGATAGGAATTCATTGATGAATGAATCTATCTCTTGATCAACCTCTTCATATTCTTCAATTTCGATATACACCATGCCAACGTTTTCCTCTTGGTAGCTTTCTTTCGATTCACTCTCTTCTTCATTGTTCACCAAGGGTATGGGAGGTTGTGCACACTCTTCTATAATTTCAACTCCATGTCCAATGGGAGAGAATTCCATTGTAGAGAGAAATTCATCCATGATTGAATCCATCTCTTGATAAACCTCTTCCAAGTCTCCAACGATGATATGCCTTGGAGGTTGCGCACCCTCCTCAACATCAATGTCAAGCTTCTTGGAAGAGTGCTCCATGATGCTACATTCCCATGGACTTTCAACATCTCCTAAATCTTCAACCACCTCTTCCTTTTCTTCAATGATTATAGGCTCCTCCAATTGTTCCAATACAAAATGGCATTTCTTATCCCCCACCGGAGTTTCCAATCTCTCCTTCATGCTTTGCTCTTCTTTTGCGGTTCCACATGTGGCTACGGAAGCACCTTGAGTGTTCAAGCATTGGTGGGCTAAAGTGTGCACCACCTTAGTCAAGTTGGTCACAAACTCAAGTGTATCCCGCTTCATGGCTTCTTGTCCTTGAAGTAACAAAGTGAGAGAATCATCTATTGGGGCTTGGGGCAAATAGGAAGGTTCATTATTTTGGAGAGAGGGCTCATGGTAGGAAGGTGGTTCTTCTTAGTAAAATTGTGGAGAAGATGTGCATTGAGGTGGTTCTTGGTAGTAATCTTGATAGGGTTGTAGTGGTTCTAAAGGTTCTTGCTCATAATGATCACAAGGATGTGGTATGGGTGATTGGTTATATGGTGGATATGGATTATAGGAAGGTGTTTGGTAATGAGAGGCTTGTGAGGATGGTTGAGGTTCATGTTGAGGATAGGAGGCATATGGTGATGATTGATTATCACAAAAAGATTCACCATAGCCATTGAGTTGACATGCATTAGGAGTATACCTATAAGTATCCGGAGGTTGTTGCCAATAGGAGTGATCAATTCCTTGAGGCTCCTCCCATCTTTGTTGGTTCCATCCTTGGTACATGTTACCATTGAAGTCCACTTTCCTACAACACAATTAGAACCAAACTCATAGCCAAAGTGAGAATTCATAGTAGAAAAACAAAATAAAACTAACAAAAACTAGAAAGCAAGCAAAAGACAAGCCTATTTACACTATTCACATATGTACAATAACCAATAACACAACACCATTGCAAACTTTCCCGGCAACGGCGCCATTTTGATGATTGGATTTTTGACGGTTTAGAATTTCTCAAATAAAATCTCGTCGAAGTATAGTTTCTAAACCAAGCAATAATCCTTTCATACAAAAAGTTGTTTGTCACTAAAACAAACCCCTAAATTTATAAACCGAAGTATTCAAACCTCGGGTCGTTCTCCCTAGGAATTGTAATGAAGTGTTTTGTTATTGGTTGAGTTATTTTTTTGGGGTTTTGATAAGAGGCATGAAAGATAATTGGCAAGAAAGTAAACTAACAACTATAAAAGGCTCTTGGCCAGGTATGAAAATTAGAAGTCCTATCCTAGTTATCCTCCTCAATTGTGATGAGAATTGTTCATTGCTACCACTTAGTTAACCCTTACTAAATAAAGGAAAGTCAAGTGGATGAATTGACTTGAGCCACAAGTCCTAGCCAACTCATGAATTACCTCTTATTGAATAGAAAGAAAATGGAAGGAACAATAGTAGATCTACAACAAAGCATAAGAACAACATAAAGGAAATTACAACAAAGGAATGGAAGAAGATGAATGTAACAACAAAGAATTGAAAGGTAGAAGTAGAAGAAAGCAAAGATTAAAACCTAGACCTAAGAACTAAACCTAATCCTAATCCTAATCCTAGAGAGAAGTGAGAGCTTCTCTCTCTAGAAACTACTTCTAAAACTAAAATACTAACTTGTGTTTGCCTCTTCATTCCTTGGGTTAAATAGCATCAGAAATGAGTTGGATTGGGCCCACAAGGCTTTAGAATTCGCTGGCCACGTTTTGCTTTAAGTAAACCAGGTGGCAGTTACGGCGCGTGCACGTACTATGCGCGTGCGCGCCACCATACGTGTAGCAACTATAGCAAATCTTATATTGTTTCGAAGCCCCGGATGTTAGCTTTCTAACCCAACTAGAACCGCATCATTTGGACCTCTGTAGCTCAAGTTATGGTCGTTTAAGTGCGAAGAGGTCGGCTTGACAGCTTTCCGGTTCTTTCATTTCTTCATGAGTTCTCCAACTTTTCATGCTTCTTTCTTCCTTCTCTTGATCCAATCTTTGCCTCCTAAACCTTAAATCACTTAACAAACATATCAAGGCATCTAATGGAATCAAGGAGAATTAGATTTAGCTATTTTAAGTCCTAAAAAGCATGTTTTCACTCTTGAGCACAATTAAAGGAGAATATACAAAACCATGCTATTTTATTGAGTAAAGTGGGTAAAAGGTTATAAAACCCCCTAAAATCAATACAAGATAAACCCTACAAATGGGGTTTATCAATAACCTCATGAACTTCTACTTCCTCTCCAATCATGATGCTATGAATCATGGTAGCCCGGTCTATAGTAAATTCGGACCGGTTGCTAGTGGGAATGATTGAGCGTTAGATAAACTCCAACCGTCCCCTAGCCACGGGCTTGAGGTCATGCCTTCTCAGTTGAACCGGCTTCCCTCTTGAATCTCTCTTCCATTGAGCACCCTCTTCACAAATGTCTATGAGGACTTGGTCCAACCTTTGATCAAAGTTGACCCTTCTAGTGTAGGGGTGTTCATCTCCTTGCATCATGGGCAGTTTGAATGCCAACCTTACATTTTCCGGACTAAAATCTAATCATTTCCCCGAACCATTGTAAGCCAATTCTTTGGGTCCGGGTTCACACTTTGATCATGGTTCTTGGTGATCCATGCATTGGCATAGAACTCTTGAACCATTAAGATTCCGACTTGTTGAATGGGGTTGGTAAGAACTTCCCAACCTCTTCTTTGGATTTCATGTCAAATCTCCGGATATTCACTCTTTTTGAGTTTGAAAGGGACCACAGGGATCACTTTCTTCATAGCCACAACTTCATAGAAGTGGTCTTGATGCACCCTTGAGATGAATCTCTCCATCTCCCATGACTCGGAGGAGGAAGCTTTTGCCTTCCCTTTCCTCTTTCTAGAGGTTTCTCCGGCCTTAGGTGCCATAAATGGTTATGGAAAAACAAAAAGCAATGCTTTTACCACACCAAACTTAGAAGGTTTACTCGTCCTCGAGCAAAAGAAGAAAGAAGAGAGTAGAAGAAGAAGAAAGATAGGAGATGGAGGGGGGGCTTTGTGTTTCGGCCAAGGGGAAGAAGTAGTGGTTAGGTTGTGTGAAAATGAAGGAGTGAAGATGGGTTTATATAGGGGTGGAAAGAGGGGTAGGGTTCAATAGGTGAGGGGTTTTTGGGGAAGAGGTATTGAGGTGATTGGTGAATGGGTGAAGAAGAGAGAGAGTGGTAGGGTAGGTGGGGATCCTGTGGGGTCCACAGATCCTGAGGTGTCAAGGATAACTCATCCCTGCACCAAGTGGCGTGCAAAAATGCCCCTTCTGCCAATCCTGGCATTAAACGCCAGGTTGCTGCCCATTTCTGGCGTTTAACGCCAGCTTCTTGCCCATTCCTGGCGTTAAACGCCAGTCTGGTGCCCCTTTCTGGCGTTAAACGCCCAGAATGGTGCCAAACTGGGCGTTAAACGCCCATTTTGCTGTCTTCACTGGCGTTTAAACGCCAGCAAGTTTTCCTCTAGGGTGTGCTATTTTTCTTTCTATTTTTCATTCTATTTTTGCTTTTTCAATTGATTTTGTGACTTCACATGATCATCAACCTACAGAAAACATAAAATAACAAAAGGAAAATAGATAAATATAACATTGGTTTGCCTCCCAACAAGCGCTTCTTTAATGTTAGTAGCTTGACAGTGGGATCTCATGGAGCCTCACAGATGTTCAGAGCAATGTTGGAACCTCCCAACACCAAACTTAGAGTTTGAATGTGGGGGTTCAACACCAAACTTAGAATTTGGTTGTGGCCTCCCAACACCAAACTTAGAGTTTGACTGT
>NC_029772.3:63376104-63379500 GCF_000817695.3 Arachis duranensis | reverse complement strand
TCTTGCAGCTTGTACCTCAAAGATCCCTAGCTTCTCCATTATAGAGAGAGGCATGAGGTTTATGCTTGACCCTAGGTCACACAAAGCCTTCTTGAAGGTCATGCTGCCTACTGTTACAAGGTATTGAGAACTTCCCAGGGTCCTGTCTCTTTTGAGGTAATCTCTGCCTAGTCAAGTCATCCAGTTCTTTGGTGAGCAAAGGGGGTTCGTCCTCCCAAGTCTCATTACCAAATAACTTGTCATTTAGCTTCATGATTGCTCCAAGATACTTAGCAACTTGCTCTTTAGTGACACCTTCGTCCACTTCAGAGGAAGAATACTCATCAGAGCTCATGAATGGCAGAAGTAAATCCAATGGAATCTCTATGGTCTCAGTGTGAGCCTCAGATTCCCATGGTTCCTCATTAGGGAACTCATTGGAGGCCAGTGGACGTCCATTGAGGTCTTCCTCAGTGGTGATCACTGCCTCTTCCTCCTCTCCAAATTTGGCCATGTTGATGGCCTTACACTCTCCTTTTGGATTCTCTTCTGTATTGCTTGGAAGAGTACTAGAAGGGAGTTTAGTAACTTTCTTACTCAGCTGACCCACTTGTGCCTCCAAGTTTCTAATGAAGGACCTTATTTCAATCATGAAACTTTGAGTGGTTTTGATTAGATCAAAAACCATGGTTGCTAAGTCAGAGTGGCTCTGCTTAGAATTCTCTGTCTGTTGCTGAGAAGATGATGGAAAAGGCTTGCCATTGCTAAACCTATTTCTTCCACCATTATTGTTGTTGAAACCTTGTTGAGGTCTCTGTTGATCCTTCCATGAGAGATTTGGATGACTTCTCCATGAAGGATTATAGGTGTTTCCATAGGGTTCTCCCATGTAATTCACCTCTTCCATTGAAGGGTTCTCAAGATCCTAAGCTTCTTCTTCAGATGAAGCGTCCTTAGTACTGCCTGGTGCAGCTTGCATTCCAGACAGACTTTGAGAAATCATATTGACTTGCTGAGTCAATATTTTGTTCTGAGCCAATATGGCATTTAGAGTATCAATCTCAAGAACTCCTTTCTTCTGATTCGTCCCATTGTTCACATGATTCCTTTCAGAAGTGTACATGAATTGGTTATTCGCAACCATTTCAATGAGTTCTTGAGCTTCTGCAGGCGTCTTCTTCAGATGAAGAGATCCTCCAGCAGAGCTATCCAATGACATCTTGGACAGTTTAGACAGACCATCATAGAAGATACCTATGATGCTCCATTCAAAAAGCATATCAGAGGGACACTTTCTGACCCTATGATGCTCCATTCAGAAAGCATATCAGTGGGACACTTTCTGATTAAATGTTTGTATCTTTCTCAAGCTTTATAGAGGGATTCACCTTCCTTTTGTCTGAAGGTTTGGACTTCCACTCTAAGCTTACTCAATTTTTGAGGTGGAAAGAACTTTGCCAAGAGGGCATTGACTAGCTTTTCCCAAGAGTTCAGGCTTTCTTTAGGTTGTGAGTCTAACCATGTCCTAGCTCTGTCTCTTACAGCAAAAGGGAATAGCATAAGTCTGTAGACCTCAGGGTCAACCCCATTGGTCTTGACAGTGTCACAGATTTGCAAGAATTTCAGCTAAAAACTGATGAGGATCTTCCAATGGAAGTCCATGGAACTTGCAATTCTGTTGCATTAGAGAAACTAATTGAGGCTTAAGCTCAAAGTTGTTTGCTCCAATGGCAGGGATATAGATGCTTCTCCCATAGAAGTCGGGAGTAGGTGCAGTAAAGTCACCCAGCACCTTCCTTGCATTGTTGGCATTGTTGTTATTTTCAGTTGCCATGTCTTCTTCTTGTTTGAAGATTTCTGTTAGGTCCTCTACAGAGAGTAGTACTTTGCTTCTCTTAGCTTTCACTTCAAGGTCCTTTCAGGTTCAGGGTCAGCCTCAACAAGAACTTCTCTTGTCTTTGCTCCTGCTCATATGAAAGAGAAGAGAACAAGAAAGTATGGAATCCTCTATGTCACAGGATAGAGATTCCTTGAGGTGTCAGAGGAAAAGAAAAATAGAAGGAGGAGGTAGAAGAATTCGAACTTATCAAGTGGGATAGAGTTCGAATTGTGCATTGAAGAGGAGTGTTAGTCCATAAATAGAAGGATGTGAGAAGAGGGGAAGAATTTTTGAAAATAAATTAAAAGATTTTTGAAGAAATTTTGAAAAATTGAAGAATGATTTTCGAAAATTAAAGTTGGGAAAGAAATAAAGTGATTTTGAAAAAGATTTTGAAATTAGAAATCAAAAAGATATGATTGAAAACTATTTTGAAAAAGATGTGATTAAAAAGATATGATTGAAAAACAATTTAAAAAGATTTGATTTTTAAAATTAATGACATGGCTGATGACAAGTCATCATATACCCATTTTTCAAGCTCATTTCACTCGTTTCACTAGTTTTTATGCACTTTCTTGCACTATAAGTAAGCAATTTAGAGTGGAATTGCATGTTTTATTTGAATCAAACAACCACCATTTAATTGATACTAAATCATGAGGTTTAAGCTAAATTTAATTGATTTTTAATTGATTTATAAACCTTGTGAATTTGGTGATACTTTGATTGGTTGTTTTGATTATTCGTAGGTGAAGAAAGGAAGAAAATAAGAAAGCGTGGCCTAAGAAAGCGTGGCCCAAGGAAAAGAAGAACGTCGCAAAGGAAGAAAAGAGTGTGACACAATGAAGGAAGGAAGCCACACTGCTCTCCACAAGAGCACACTGCCCTCCAAGGGAGCACAACAATGAACCAAGCATGCAAGGCTTCACTGCCCTGCCCTCCTTGAGGGCGGAGCACAATTCTAGGCCAAGAAACAAGGGAAGAAAAAATTCTGCCCTGCCCTCCTTGAGAGCATTATCGGGCTTCATCCAAGAAAAATTCAAAGAAAAAGTTTGATAATGAAGGCTACAAGGTTTGAACCCATGACCCAAGGGAAGGAAGGAGTGCTCCTTGTAAGGAAAATAAGCCAAAAATTGGCCAAAGTGCTCCCAGCAAGTCTCGAACACGGAGACTTCACTAACAAAGCAAGGAAGCTACGCTCTTAGCACCACTTGAGCGCTACCTTAATGGTGTCCAAGACTTGGCACGCGAAATATTTTAAGAGAGGCAAGGCGCACCATGGCAACATTGCCCTACCCTCCACAAGGGCAGGGCAGCATCCTGATGCCTATCCCACACTTGGCACGCAACATGCTTCCTCACACAACTTCCCTGCTCTGCCCTC
Organism: Arachis duranensis; assembly: GCF_000817695.3. Classification (NCBI taxonomy): domain Eukaryota; kingdom Viridiplantae; phylum Streptophyta; class Magnoliopsida; order Fabales; family Fabaceae; genus Arachis; species Arachis duranensis. Next base: position 63,376,255 of record NC_029772.3, on the reverse strand, counting down.
CACAAGGGCAGGGCAGCCTCCTGGGAGCAACATGGGCTGAATTTCACTCAAAAATCCAACTTAATTCAATTCTTCACCAAATCAAAAAGCCCACTCAAAATTCTTAGATCCAAAATGGAAAGTGTATAAATAGGTGTTAGTTAGGATTAGA
>NC_029772.3:63347904-63375987 GCF_000817695.3 Arachis duranensis | reverse complement strand
AGCAATTTATATTTCTTGCACTTTAAGTTACTGCAATTTACATTTCTTGCACTTTAAGTTTCAGTCATTTAGTTTCTTGTTTTTTAAGATTCAGTGCCTTTACTTTCAAGTCTCTTTAATTTCTGCAAATTATCCCTCTCCCTTTACATTTCCTGCTGTTTACTTACTGATGGATACAAAATCACTCAACCAATACTTGATTTGCTTGACTAAATCAACCATTAAACTAAAATTCAATCCTTCAATCCCTGTGGGATCGACCTCACTCCCGTGAGTTTTATTACTTGATGCGACCCGGTACACTTGCCGGTGAGTTTTGTGTTGGATTATTTTCCACACATCAACAACCACCTCCGTTCTATATTAAATCAGCCTGCAAGAAGGGTGTTGGCCTCTTACACTATCCCCAATGCAAGAAACTGCGGGAGTAGCATACTCACTCCCAACGTTTATGCAAATAATTTTGAGTTGAAGCTTCAACTTATCACTCTGGTGCAGAACTATTGCTCCTATGGAGGAAATCCACTTGAAGATCCAAACCAACACTTATCCATCTTCCTCAGGATTTGTGAAACTGTCAAAACAAGTGGTGTGCATCCAGACATCTACAAGCTACTGCTGTTTCCATTCTCTCTAAAGGATAAGGCCACTCAATGGCTAGAGACATTTCCCAAAGAAAGCATCAATAATTGGGAAGACTTAGTGAGCAAATTCCCAGCCAAGTTCTATCCTCCCCAAAGGATTATCAGACTCAAAATAGAGGTCCAAACATTCACTCAGATGGATGGAGAGTCATTGTATGATGCATGGGAAAGATACAAAGCTTTACTCGGGAAGTGTCCACCAGAAATGTTCAAAGAATGGGATAAACTTCAAAACTTCTATGAAGGATTAACTCTGAAAGCTCAGGAAGCACTAGACCATTCAGCAAGAGGTTCTTTGCAATTAATGAAGACAATAGAGGAAGCCCAAAACCTTATAGACATGGTGGCAAACAATCAATACTTCTATGGTCATCAAAGGCAACGCCAACCAGCCCAGAAAAAGGATGTGCTGGAGCTTGAAGGTGTTGATGTTCTCTTGGCACAATACAAACAGATGCATCAACAGCTTCAGCAACAAATAGAAATGATGGCCAAGAAAATTGATGGACTGCAAGGTGCTGCAGTAAACACACAATGCCAATCTCAAACCTCACATCAAAACACATATCACCAACCCCATAACAACTCACAAAACCACCAGAATAACTTGCCCACATCCACATTCCACCCACATAATACCCTCGCAAATGGTTTAAACAATTTCCAGCAACAACCATCTCACTTTACACAACCACAACCAAATCTAGACTCTCAAAGAATCTCTAGTCTGGAGATGATGATGGAGAAACTCATGAAAAAATCAAGAAGCAGCAAGAAAAGATCAAGCCATAGCAAGTAAAAACTAAGAAGCCTCAATCAGAAACCTTGAGAGACACATGGGGCAAATGGCTAAGCAAATTTCAAAAATGGGTGAGAAGAGAGCAAATACCTTCCCCAATGTCATTGAAGAACACCCAAGGGACAAAGGAAAAGCCACAAAATGGGAGGAGTGCAAAGCAATTATAGTGGAAAGTGAAGAGACTAGGGAGAAGGAAGCCATCAATTAAGAAGAACACAACAGAGAAGTTCCACAAGAAGAAATAGAGGACAAAAGTGAAAAGGATCAAACAACTAAGAAGCCACAAATCTCAAAGGGAGACAAGAATATCCTTGAATCACAACTACAAGAGAAGAGGGAAGAAGTGAATCCTTGTGTTCCTAAACTTCCACCCCAAAGTTCCATACCCTCAGAGGTTTAAAAAAGAAAATGAGGATAAGCAATACTCAAAATTCCTGGACATATTTAAGACTCTCAGCATCAATATTCCTTTCTTGGAAGTACTTGAACATATGCCACTATATGCCAAATTTACGAAAGAAGTACTCACAAACAAAAGATCCCTAAAGGAAGTACAGATTGTTGAGATGACAAAGGAATGTAGTGCTATCCTCCAAAGAGAGTTGCCAGAGAAGAAAGATGATCTTGGGACTTTTTACATACCTTGCACCATAGGAAACATAACAATTGAGAAGTCGTTCTGTGACCTCGGTGCAAGCATAAACTTGATGCCTTTGTCTCTAATGAGGAAACTTCAAATTTCTGAGCTGAAATCCACACGAATAGTTCTCCAAATGGCTGACAAATCTATTAAGCAAGCACTGGGAGTTGTGGAGAATGTGTTGGCAAAAGTGAGAAAATTCTTTCTCCCTGCTGACTTTGTTATCTCAGATATAGAAGAGGACCTTAACACTCCCATCATCTTGGGGAGGCCTTTCCTAGCTACGGGCAGAGCATTGATAGATGCTGAAAAAGGGGAATTGTTGCTAAGAGTGCATGATGAGCACCTAGCATTCCATGTTTTTAAAACCATGCATGAGCCTACCCAAGAAGAAGATTGTATGAAGGATAAGACTAGAGATCAAAGCCTGAAGGAGGCAGTCAATGAGTTAACTCTAAGACTTCTAAATCCATGCTTGAAAGCAGTAGAGATGGTGCAACAAACCAAAGAAATCAAGGAGGAACTAAATCCAAAGCCCCCAGATGAGAAATTTAACATCCCAGATAAAGAACCACCAAGGCAGGGAATATCTTTTGAGAAAGAAAAAAAGAAGAGGCCAAGAGGGTGGAGAAACAAGAAGATCCCCACTGAAGGCTTCTCACCAGGGGATAAACTGATGTTAAACACCCAACCAATGAAGGTGTCTCCACAAGTGTCTGAATACTACACTGTGAACCAGGTCCTTTCACTTGAACACCTAGAGATCATCAAAGAGGAAACCGAAAGGAAGTTCACAGTAAGAGGTGAACAGCTGAGGCACTATGATTTTCAGCCCCCATAATCAAAGAATGGAGGATGTCAAGCTAATGACAATAAAGAAGCGCTTGTTGGGAGGCAACCCAACCTGAGGTAGTTTTCTTTTCATAGCTTTTTCAATAAAAATGTTGAATAATTAAGTATGTATTGCAAGGAGCTAAGTTTGGTGTTGCACACCAAAACAATTTAAGGGAGAATGAAAGATTCTAAGTTTGGTGTTCCACCAAAATCTCATTTAAAAACATTCTCACTTCCTGCATAATGCTAGCTCCAAGCAATCAGACAGATTATTCAATTACTTAACTGCTTTCCAGTTTTAATTCCATAACCTTTAGCAAGGACACAAGGTTTCACATATGGTTAATTTGTTGCATCAGAGGCTGTGGCAAACAATTAAGTTTGGTGTTTCCACACCAAAATAAATCCAAAAGACACACTCACTTTATGCATACTAACCATTCATCTAAGGGCTTGAGAAGCAAGCAACTTTTGAGAATAATGCAGGAAATTAGCCAACAATTGAAGACAGTTTGCATTGTGACTCAAAAGGGGATACAACAGAAGGAAGAATCAAAGGGCTGCAATTTCAAAGGTTGTATCTAAACTTAATCCTTGCTGCTGTGAAATGTTTTAATTCAGAAATTCTTGTATGTCTTGATAAAGTGTTCATCTAGTTGCAAGTGAAGTTGTTTGATTAAGTATGATAATCTGCATAATGCTTGTCATTCATCACTTAGCTTTAAATTTTGTTTTGTTTCCCATATGCTTAAATAAAAGAGAAATGGTTGAATTAAAAAGTAAATATCCAATGTTGCATAAGTTAGAATGGAAGTTAATGGTGGTATATGTGTTTGATTAAATGCATAACTCATAAAATAATTGCTGCATAATGTCATTTTCTTTGAAGTGTGAGCTGGCTTGCTATCATAAAGGTTCCTATCAGTAAAAAAAAAATCCCTTGAGAACAAAATAAAACAGAAAGAAAAGGAAGAAGAAAAAGCCAATGTGGCAAGAAAAACAAAGAATAAAGGTTGGGCACCAATAGCTTGGACCCTAGGACACATGCCTGTGGTGTTCTTGTACTAGGATATGCTTGGATAAGTAAATTCTAAGGGGTATTTCAAAACCTGGCAACTTAGATCAACTGATTTGGGATGGTGAATTGAAAGTCCATAATAAAGAGCAACCTAGCTACAGAACATTTAGTTATCTAAAGAGGTGCTGGGCATCAATGATCCTAGGAGGAAATAGTGAGCCATGTGTCTGTGGTGAAGAGATGTTGAGTAAAAATAAAGCCAAAGGCTACTGCAACATTTGACACCAAGCCTTCAAAGAATAATAAGCTTGTTAAGCAAAATAAGAAAAGAAAAGTTAGCAAGGGAGCAATTAAAAAGTAAACCTTACAACAGCAAGCTTAGTAAGCCTTTGAGGAAGAGTGTATATTATGTAACAGCAAACAATAACTGAGTTATCATTGTCTGCATAAAAACTCCATGAACCAAGTTCTACTATATGCCTAATAAGGATATGTATGCTTTTCTTTTTCATTTCATTTCCTCTTAATTATGATGCTTGCTTGGGGACAAGCAAGATTTAAGTTTGGTGTTGTGATGACAAGTCATCATATACCCATTTCTCAAATTAATTTCACTTGTTTCACTAGTTTTTATGCACTTTATTGCACCATAAGTAAGCAATTTAGAGTGGAATTGCATTTTTATGCACTTTCTTGCACTATAAGTAAGCAATTTAGAGTGGAATTGCATGTTTTATTTGAATCAAACAACCACCATTTAGTTGATACTAAATCATGAGGTTTAAGCTAAATTTAATTGATTTTTAATTGATTTATAAACCTTGTGAATTTGGTGATACTTTGATTGGTTGTTTTGATTATTCGTAGGTGAAGAAAGGAAGAAAATAAGAAAGCGTGGCCTAAGAAAGCGTGGCTCAAGGAAAAGAAGAATGTGGCAAAGGAAGAAAATAGTGTGACACAATGAAGGAAGGAAGCCACACTACTCTCCACAAGAGCACACTGCCCTCCAAGGGAGCACAACAATGAACCAAGCATGCAAGGCTTCACTGCCCTGCCCTCCTTGAGAGCGGAGCACAATTCTAGGCCAAGAAACAAGGGAAGGAAAAATTCTGCCCTGCCCTCCTTGAGAGCATTATCGGGCTTCATCCAAGAAAAATTCAAAGAAAAAGTTTGATAATGAAGGCTACAAGGTTTGAACCCATGACCCAAGGGAAGGAAGGAGTGCTCCTTGTAAGGAAAATAAGCCAAAAATTGGCCAAAGTGCTCCCAGCAAGTCTCGAACAAGAAGACTTCACTAACAAAGCAAGGAAGCTACGCTCTTAGCACCACTTGAGCGCTACCCTGATGGTGTCCAAGACTTGGCACGCGAAATATTTTAAGAGAGGCAAGGCGCACCATGGCAACATTGCCCGGTCCTCCACAAGGGCAGGGCAGCCTCCTGGGAGCAACATGGGCTGAATTTCACTCAAAAATCCAACTTAATTCAATTCTTCACCAAATCAAAAAGCCCACTCAAAATTCTTAGATCCAAAATGGAAAGTGTATAAATAGGTGTTAGTTAGGATTAGAAGAGGGTTTTTTTTAGAGAGCTTACTTTGATTTTGAATTTTCATCTTTAGTCACTTGAGAGCATTTTCCATTTTTCTGTTTTTCTGCAAACTTGGCTTGAGAATTGGAAGAGAGAATTCACTTCTTCTTCCTCTGCTCGTTTGTTTTGTTGAATCTTGAGTGTGAAGAATTCAGGAACTTCTGTCTCAATCTCCATTCACGATCTCTCTGATTTTTCTTACTGCATAATTGAGCTGAATTTAATTTCCTTTACTGCTTCAATCTTCAATTTCTCTTTAATTGCTTTGTGAACTTGGATCTAGGAAGGCAATTGAGATCTAGAATCTGCTATCTAGTCTCTGGAAGTCCTGAGATCTGATTCTCTCTTTTTGGTTCTTCTACTGAACCACTGCTACAATTTAATTTCCATTTTCTGTTTGAGATCTAATTGAATTCAAATCATCTCTTGCTTTGATAATTGTTGCAATTTAGTTTCTCTTGCTTAAATTCTGAATTCCCAATCCTCAAATCCCTTTTCCATTCAAGCAATTTATATTTCTTGCACTTTAAGTTACTGCAATTTACATTTCTTGCACTTTAAGTTTCAATCATTTAGTTTCTTGTATTTTAAGATTCAGTGCCTTTACTTTCAAGTCTCTTTAATTTCTGCAAATTATCCCTCTCCCTTTACATTTCCTGCTGTTTACTTACTATCAGATACAAAATCACTCAACCAATACTTGATTCGCTTGACTAAATGAACCACTAAACTAAAATTGCTCAATCCTTCAATCCCTGTGGGATCGACCTCACTCCCGTGAGTTTTATTACTTGATGCGACCCGGTACACTTGCTGGTGAGTTTTGTGTTGGATCGTTTTCAACACATCAATGGCTAACAAGAAATTTAAAAGATATGATTCAGACATTAAACCTTTCTCAACAGAAAAGGCAACATACTTGAAATGTTGAATCAAATCATTAATTGTTAGCAAGAATTTTTTAAAATGGAAAGAAAATTATTTTGAAAATATATGATTGAAAAGATATGATTTGGAAGAGATTTGATTTTGAAAAATTATGGAAACTTGAAAAAAATATGAATTAAAAACAAAATCTTCCCTCTTGTGCCATCCTGGCGTTAAACGCCCAGAATGGTATCCATTCTGGCATTTAACGCCCAAAATGCTACCCTTTTGGGCGTTAAACACCCTGCCAGGTACCCTGGCTGGCGTTTAAACGCCAGTTTTCCTTCTTCACTGGGCATTTTGAACGCCCAGCTTTTTCTGTGTAATTCCTCTGCTGCATGTTCTGAATCTTCAATTCTCTGTATTATTGACTTGAAAAGACACAAATTAAGAAATTTTTGAATTTTTAATGATGAGGAATAATCAAAATGCAACTAAAATCAAATAAATAATGCATGCAAGACACCAAACTTAGAAGTTTGTATACTATTGATACTAACAAATTGAGAATGCATATGAGAAACAACAAAACACTCAAGACAAGAGAATTTAAAGATCAGAGTAAGGAAATCATCAAGAACAACTTGAAGATCAATGAAGAACATAATGCATGTGATTTTCGAAAATTAGAAGAATAAGGACATGCAATTGACACCAAACTTAAAATTAGACACTCGACTCAAACAAGAAACATAAAAATATTTTTGATTTTAAGATTTTATAATTTTTTTTGGATTTTTCGAAAATTAATTGGAAAAGAAAATAAGGATATCAAAATTCTTAATGAGAATTCCAGGAATCATGCAATGTTAGTCTAAAGCTGCAGTCTAAAAAGATTAGACATGGCTAACCAAGCTTCAACAGGACATTACATTCAAGAGCTAAATTGATGAGAATCAATCAGCTTTGGTGATGATGAAAACATCACCTGAAACTCTAGAATTCATTCTTAAGAACTCTGAAGAACAATACCTAATCTAAGCAACAAGATGAACCGTCAGTTGTCCAAACTCGAACAATTCCCGGCAACGGCACCAAAAACTTGTTGCACGAAATTGTTATCACTAGGCATGGCTCCAAAAACATGGTGCACAATACCATGATTCACACGTCTCTCTACACAACTTCACACAGCTGACCAGCAAGTGCACTGGGTCGTCCAAGTAATACCTTACGTGAGTAAGGGTCGATCCCACTGAGATTGCCGACTTGAAGCAAGCTATGGTCATCTTGTAAATCTCAGTCAGGCGGATTCAAATGGTTATAGAGGATTAATAATTAAAAGATGAATAAAACATAAAATAAAGATAGAGATACTTATGTAATTCATTGGTGAGAATTTCAGATAAGCGTATGGAGATGCTTTGTCCCTTCCGTCTCTCTGCTTTCCTACTATCTTCATCCAATCCTTCTTACTCCTTTCCATGGCAAGCTGTATGACTGGCATCACCGTTGTCGATGGCTACATCCCGTCCTCTAAGTGAAAATTTTCAACGCGCTCTGTCACAGCACGGCTATTCATCTGTCGGTTCTCGATCATGTCGGAATAGAATTCAGTGATTCTTTTGCGTCTGTCACTAACGCCCCACAATCGCGAGTTTGAAGCTGACAAGGTTTAGACCTTCCAGATTCTCAAGAATGCCGCCATCAATTCTAGCTTATACCACGAAGATTCTGATTAAGGAATCTAAGAGATACACATTCAAGCCTTGTTTGCATGTAGAACGGAAGTGGTTGTCAGGCACGCGTTCATAAGTGAGAATGATGATGAGCGTCACATAATCATCACATTCATCAAGTCCTTGAGTGCGAATGAATATCTTGGAACAAGAATAAGCTGAATTGAATAGAAGAACAATAGTAATTGCATTAATACTCGAGGTACAACAGAGCTCCACACTTTAATCTATGGTGTGTAGAAACTCCACCGTTGAAAATACATAAGAACAAGGTCTAGGCATGGCCATGAGGCCAGCCCCATGATCTAAGATAGCATAAGACTACTCGAAGATAGCTACCAAGATGATCTAAGAACTAGACGTCCAAAGATGAAAATACAATAGCAAAAGGTCCTATTTATAGAGAACTAGTAGCTTAGCGTTTACAAAAATGAGTAAATGACGTAAAAAACCACTTCCGGGCCCACTTGGTGTGTGCTTGGGCTGAGCATTGAAGCTTCTATGTGTAGAGACTTTTCTTGGAGTTTAACGCCAGCTTTTGTGCCAGTTTGGGCGTTTAACTCTCACTTCTGTGCCAGTTCCGACATTAAACATCGGGCAGTCTTGAGCTGATTTGGAACGCCGGTTTGGGCCATCAAATCTCTGTCAAAGTATGGACTATTATATATTGCTGGAAAGCCCAAGATGTCTACTTTCCATCGCAATTGAGAGCGCGCCAATTAAGCTTCTGTAGCTCCAGAAAATACACTTCAAGTGCAGGGAGGTCAGAATCCAACAGCATCTACAGTCCTTTTTCAGCCTCTGAATCAGATTTTTGCTCAGGTCCCTCAATTTCAGCTAGAAAATACTTGAAATCACAGAAAAACACACAAACTCATAGTAAAGTCCAGAAAAGTGAATTTTAAATAAAAACTAATAAAAATATAATAAAAACTAACTAAAATATACTAAAAACATACTAAAAATAATGCTAAAAAGCGTATAAATTATCCGCTCATCATTTACACTTGACCCCAGGTCACACAGAGCCTTCTCAAAGGTCATGGTGCCAATGGTGCATGGTATTAAGAACCTTCTGGGATCCGGTTTCTTTTGAGGTATCTTCAGTTGAGCCAAGGTGTTTAGTTCATTAATGAGCAATGGAGGTTCATCCTCCCAAGTCTCATTACCAAATAATTTAGCATTTAGCTTCATGATTGCTCCAAGAGTAATATCTTCATCCTCTTCAGAGGAAGAATACTCATCAGAGCTCATGAATGGCAGAAGTAGGTTCAATGGAATCTCTATGGTCTCTGTATGAGCCTCAGATTTCCTTGGTTCCTCAAAGGGGAATTTTTCGTTCAGAGGACATCCCATGAGGTTCTTCTCACTGGGAATCACGTCCTCCCTACTCTCTCTAGGTTCGGCCATGTTGGTCATGGTTATGGCCTTGCACTCTCTCTTGGGATTTTCTTCTGTACTGCTTGGGAGAGTGCTAGGAGGAGTTTCAGTGACCTTTTTACTCAGCTGACCCATTTGTGCCTCCAAATTTTTAATGGAGGATCTTGTTTCATTCATGAAACTTAGTGTGATTATAGATAGATCAGAGACTATGGTTGCTAAGCCAGAATGATTCTGCTCAGAGTTCTCTGTCTGTTGCTGAGAAGATGATGGAAAAGGTTTGCTATTGCCAAACCTGTTTCTCCCACCATTATTGTTATTGAAGCCTTGTTGAGGCTTCTGTTGATCCTTCCATGAGAAATTTGGGTGATTCCTCCATGAAGAATTGTAGGTATTTCCATAGGGTTCTCCCATGTAATTCACCTCTTCCATTGCAGGATTCTCAGGGTTATAAGCTTCTCCTTCAGAGGAGGCTTCTTTAGCACTGCCAGATGCAGCTTGCAATCCAGTCAGATTCTGAGAAATTATATTGACTTTCTGAGTTAATATTTTATTTTGAGCCAATATGGCATTCAGAGTATCAATCTCAAGAACTCCTTTCTTCTGAGTTGTCCCATTGCTCACAGGATTTCTTTCAGAAGTGTACATGAACTGGTTATTTGCAACCATTTCAATGAGTTCCTAGGCTTCTACAGGCATTTTCTTTAGATGAATAGATCCACCTGCAGAATGGTCCAATGACATCTTGGATAACTCAGACATACCATTATAGAAGATACCTATGATGCTCCATTCTGAAAGCATATCAGAGGGACACCTTCTGAGCAATTGCTTGTATCTTTCCCAAGCTTCATAGAGGGATTCACCTTCCTTTTGTTTGAAGGTTTGAACTTCCACTCTAAGCTTACTCATCTTTTGAGGTGGAAAGGATTTAACCAAGAAGGCATTGACCAGCTTTTCCCAAGAGTTCAGGCTGTCTCTAGGTTGTGAATTCAACCATATACTAGATCTGTCTCTTACAGCAAAAGGGAAAAGTATAAGTCTGTAGACCTTGGGATCAACTCCATTGGTCTTAACAGTGTCACAGATTTGCAAAAATTCAGCCAAGAACTGATGAGGATCTTCCAATGAAAGTCCATGAAACTTGCAATTCTGTTGCATCAGAGAAACTAATTGAGGCTTAAGCTCAAAGTTGTTTGCTCCAATGGCAGGAATAGAGATGCTTCTCCCATAGAAATCGGGAGTTGTTTGCCATGTCTTCTTCTTTTTCAAAAATTGCTGTCAGGTCCTTTTCAGAGAGTTGTGCTTTAGCTTCTCTTAGCTTCCTCTTCAGAGTTCTTTCAGGTTCAGGATTAGCTTCAACAAGAATGCCTTTATCCTTGTTCCTATTCATATGAAAGAGAAGAAAACAAAAGAAGTATGGAATCATCTATGTCACAGTATAGAGATTCCTTGATGTGTCAGAGGAAAAGAAGAATAGAAGGATGAGGTAGAGAGAAGAATTCGAACTTATAGAGAGGGGAGAAGGTTCGAATTATTAAGAGAGGATGAATGTTGGTGATTAAAAAGAAAGAGATGAGAGAGGGAATTTTCGAAAACTTTTTTTAAATTAAAATAATTGGTTAATTAAAAAGATTTTTGAAAAAGTGGTAAGTGATTTTCGAAAATTGTAAGTGGAAAAGTGGTTAGGTGGTTTTGAAAAAGATAAGAAATAGTGATTAGTTGAAAAAGATTTGGAAATAATTTTGGAAAGATAAGAAGTTAGAAAAAAAATTTGAAATCAAATTAAAAGAGATATGATTGAAAAAAATTTAATTTTTAAAAAGATATGATTGAAAAAATTTGATTTTTAAAAATATATGATTGAAAAGATATGGATGAAAAAGATTTGATTTTGAAAAAGATATGATTGATAGGAGAGAGTATGAAAAAGAAAAGATTTTGAAAAATTAGTTTTGAAACTTGAAAAATCGAAAAAGATTAAATTGAAAATAAAATTTCCTCCTTGGTGTTATCCTGGTGTTAACCGCCCAGAATGGTATCCATTCTGGCGTTTAACGCCCACTTGGCTACCTCCTTGGGCATTAAACACCCAGCCAGGTACCCTGGCTGGCGTTTAAACACCCAGCCAGGTACCCTGGCTGGCATTTAAACGCCATAATTCCTTCTTCACTGGGCGTTTTGAACGCCCAGCTTTTTCTCTGTGATTCTTCTACTGTATGTTCTGAATCTTCAATTTCCTGTATAATTGACTTGAAAAGGCATAATTTTGAATTTTTTTTTAATTTTTAATGATGAGAGAGAAAAACAAAATGAGACTAATCATGAAAAATTAGGATCAAATAAACAATGCATGCAAGAACACTTTGAATGTCAAGATGAACATCAAGAACATATTTTTCTGAAAATTTTTAAGAAAAGAGAGACATGCAAGACACCAAACTTAGAAATTTTCATACTAGAGACACTAACAAATTGAGAATGCACATGAGAAACAACAAAAAACACAACCAGAGAATTTAAAGATCAGACAAAGAAAATCATCAAGAACAACTTGATGATCAATGAAGACACAATGCATATATTTTCGAAAAATGCAAGAAAAATAAAAACATGCAATTGACACCAAACTTAAAATTTGACTCTAGACTCAAACAAGAAACACAAAAATATTTTTGATTTTATGATTTTATAATTTTTTTGTAATTTTTTTTCGAAAATTATTTTGAAAAAGAAAATAAGAAACTCAATTTTTAATAAGAATTCCCGGAATCATGCAATGTTAGTCTAAAGCTTCAGTCTAAAAAGATTAGACATGGTCAGTCAAGCTTTAGCAGGACATTACACACAACAGCCAAATTGATGGGAATTAAAAAGGCTCCTGTGATGATAAAAGCATCATCTGAAACTCTAGAATTCATTCTTAAAAATTCTGAAGAACAAAATAAAAAAGAAAAATACCTAATCTAAGAAACAAGATGAACCGTCAGTTGTCCAAACTCGAACAATCCCCGACAACGGCACCAAAAACTTGGTACATGAAATCGTGATACACAACTTCGTGCAGCTGACAGCAAGTGCACTGGGTCGTCCAAGTAATACCTTACGTGAGTAAGGGTCAATCCCACAGAGATTGTCGGCTTGAAGCAAGCTATGGTCATCTTGTAAATCTCAGTCAGGCGGATTCAAAATGGTTAAGGGGTTTTGATAATTAAAAGAACGAAATAGAACATAAAATAGGATAGAAATACTTATGCAATTCATTGGTGGGAATTTTAGATAAGCGTATGAAGATGCTTTGTTCCCTCTGAGCCCCTGCTTTCCTATTGTCCTCATCCAACCATTCATACTCCTTTCCATGGCAAGCTGTATGTAGGTGGATTACCGTTGTTAATGGCTACCATCCATCATCTCAGTGAAATGGTCCTCTACGGTTTCCCACATGTCTAATCAGCTGTCGGTTCTCGACCGTGTTGGAGTAAGATCCATTGATCCTTTTGCGCACTGTGACTGCGCCCCACAGTCGTGAGTTTGAAGCTCGTCACAGTCATCCTATCCCAGATCCTACTCAGAATACCACAGACTAGGTTTAGACTTTCCGAATCTCAAGAATGCTGCCAATTTGATTCTAGCTTATACCATAAAGACTCTGATCTCACGGAATGGAAGGCTCTGTTGTCAGGAGAGGCAACCATGCATCGTGAATCAGGAGGCCAAGAGATACACACTCAAGCTCTTACAGATATAAGGGAGGTGGTTGTCAGGCACGCGTTCATAAGGGAGGATGATAATGAGTGTCATGGATCATCACATCCATCAGGTTGAAGTACGAGTGAATATCTTAGAACAAGAATAAGCTTGAATTGAATAGAAGAACAATAGTACTTTGCATTAATTCAAGAGGAATAGCAGAGCTCCACACCTTAATCTATGATGTGTAGAAACTCCACCATTGAAAATACATAAGAACAATGTCTAGGCATGGCCATGCCTCCCAAATAGCATGAAACAAACGAAAAAGGGTTCAAAGACCTGATCCCAAGATCAATGATGATCAAAAGATGAAAATACAATAGTAAAAGGCCCTATTTATAGTGAACTAGTAACCTAGGGTTTACAGAAATAAGTAAATGATGCAGAAATCCACTTCCGGGGCCCACTTGGTGTGTGCTTGGGCTGAGCATTGAAGCTTTCACGTGCATAGGCTTTTCTTGGAGTTAAATGCCAGCCCTAGTGCCAGTTTGGGGGTTTAACTCCAATTTTGGTGCCAGATTGGGCATTTTACGCCAGAATTTTTATGCTGACTTGGAACGCCAGTTTGGGCCATCAAATCTCGGACAAAGTATGGACTATTATATATTCTTGGAAAGCCCAAGATGTCGTATTTCTAACGCAATTTATAGTGCACCAATTGAGCTTCTGTAGCTCCAGAAAATCCATTTTAAGTGCAGGGAGATCAGAATCCAACAGCATCTACAGTCCTTTTTCAGCATTTGAATCAAATTTTTGCTCAGGTCCCTCAATTTCAGCCAGAAAATACCTGAAATCACAAAAAAACACACAAACTCATAGTAAAGTCCAGAAATGTGATTTTTGCATAAAAACTAATAATTATATACTAAAAACTAACTAAATCATACTGAAAACTACCTAAAAACAATGCCAAAAAGCGTATAAATTATCCGCTCATCAGCGTGCACACAGCCTTGCGTGCATATGCACAAGTGAGAATTTTCATGTGTGCGTGCGCAAAAGCACCTGTGCGTCCGCACATGTCCCTGCACGTGATTTCATTAATGAACCATGTGCTGCGCGAATTTGGAGGCCTCTTGGCCCATTTTGGAAGGCTTGAAGGCTGAATTTGGATGCTATATGAAGGGGAATTCAAAACATTTGAAGGCATGAGGACTTAGATTAATTTTCTATAGTTTCATATAGTATTAGGAGTTGGAGTAGTGTAGAATAGAGAGCTCTCATAGGGTTTATGTAGTTCCATTTTTCATTCTCATGTAGCATTTTATAGCAAGCTTAATTTTGGATTTTGATCATCTTTAATTGTAAGTACTCTTAATTTTCTCTTTAATTACATTGTCTTTACTTTCATTTCCTTTTGGTTCAAGTTACTTGTTTATATTTGCAATTTTGTGTTTCTTGAAGTTTTGATCAATGAATTTTCTGTTTCATGCTTACTTCATGGTTGTTTGGATGTTTATTGTTGATTTTGTGCATAGTTGGTTATAGTTTTCTATTTTACTTCGCAAATTTCCATGTTTTGGTTTTATATACACAAGGTGTTTGTGAAAATTTTGAGAAGATTTTCACACCATGACTTGTGGTTTGAGTTCCTAAGATACTAGAGTCATAATGTCTGACATATAGTGGTATTTCTTGGGTTGTTAGTTGACTCTTGTTTCCATTGACGCTAGCCTTTTATCAACTAGTTTGGTAAGTTAGCTAGGACTTATGGATTAAGGTCAATTATGCTTGCTTGACTTACTCCTTGATGGTTGGGGTTGACTAGGCGAGACTAACTCATGACAATTACCATAGTTGTGGTTAAGGCGATGATAAGATTCCTTGGATCCTCACTCCCAAGCCAAGGCTTTTTTATTGCATTTATAGCATTTTCACTAGTTTTGGATCTTGTTTTCTTTCACTTCCATTAATATCAATTTTGATCATTAATTAGTTCTTTTATTTCATAAGTTCTTTTAATCTTTCATTTCTTGCGTGAAACCCCCTTTTTGCCTTATCAACCAAGGAAGTAACACTTCAATTGCGTCCTAGGGAGAATGACCCGGGAGTCTAAATACTCTCGGTTTTAATTAGAAATTCTAAACATTTGATTAAGAGAATTCATTGTTGGTTTGGACTATGCTACCAACGAATTGATGCTTATATTTTGATTGATTCCAAACCATGCAATAGTTCTTTCTTGTCAACCACCGAACTCGGGGGAGTTCGAGTTCGCAAAGAACTTCGTCCACAACCTGAAGGTGAGACCGAAGAGGTCTAGATCGGGGATGCCCAGAATAAAACAACAAATATAGGGGCAACTTTAAAGAGAGACTTAAAGGAACCGCTGATACAATTCCTAAAGTATAATGCTGATCTTTTTGCATGGAAGGCCGTATACATGCCCTGCATAGATCCCAAGTTAATGTGCTATAAACTAGCAATATATCCTGGATCTCGGCCAGTACAACAGAAGTGTAGAAAGCTCGGCCCAAAAAGGCCCCAAGCTATAGAAGAGCAGGTACAAGCCTTACCAGAGGCAGGATTCATAAGGGAGGTCAGGTACCCATTATGGCTAGCCAATGTTGTCCTGGTGAAGAAATCAAATGGCAAGTGGAGAATATGTACCAACTACACCAACCTCAATAAGGCCTGCCCAAAAGATCCCTACCCGCTCCCGAATATAGACACTCTAGTGGATGCCTCTTCCGGATACAAGTACCTCTCCTTCATGGATACCTATTTAGGATACAACCAAAACCCAATGTACCCGCATGATCAAGAGAAGACCTCATTCCTAACCACAAAGGCAAACTATTGCTATATAGTTATGCCTTTCAGACTCAAGAACGCAGGAGCTACTTACCAAAGACTGATGAACAAAGTCTTCACCGACCACATCAAAAAATTAATGGAGGTATATGTAGACGACATGCTGGTAAAAACACAAAGTGAGGAATCATTGTTATTCAACCTCGCTAAAGTGTTCAACACCATAAGAAAGCATGAACCCCGCAAAATGCACCTTCATGGTAGAAGCCGGAAAATTCTTGGGCTTCATGCTTACCCAAAGAAGAATCAAGGTGAACCCAGATATATGTCAGGCTATACTCAACATGAAAAGTCCGACTTACATTAAAAAGGTACAAGAACTCAATGTCAGATAGAGTGTGAACAAGCCTTTCAAGATTCCAAGAAATTCTTGGGGTAACCACCCATTCTTATCTGACCACGGGAAAATGAAGAACTCATATTATACCTCGCAGTGGGAAGTAGCCTCAGCACTAGTCAGAGAAGAAAAAAGTGGGCAACAACCCATTTACTTCATCAGTAAGGCTCTACAAGGGGCTGAACTAAACTATCAAAAGATAGAGAAGTTCACCTACGCCCTCGTACTCACTTCACGACGACTTCGCCCATACTTTCAAGCTCACACTATCAGAGTTCGGACCAACCAGCCCATAAAAGGCATCCTACAGAAAACAACTTAACAGGAAGAATCCTACAGTGGGCAGTCGAGTTGTCCGAATTTAATCTTCGATATGAAGCTCGGACAGCTATCAAGTCACAGCATCTGGCCGACTTCATTGCCAAGTACACTGACACCCCGGGAACTCCTATAAAATGGAATCTCCACGTGGACGGCTTGTCAAACAAAACCAGAAGTGGTGCAGGTGTAATTATCAAAAGTGATCAGGGAACCCAAATCGAGCTATCACTAAAATTTGAATTCCCTGCCTCAAATAATCAGGCTGAATATGAGGCACTACTGGCTAGTTTAAGGCTAGCTAGGGAGGTAGGAATTCAAAAGCTTACCATCTTCAGCGATTCACAAGTAGTCACCTCACATAGAAGGGAACTACCAAGCTAAGGATCCCACCATGAAATAATACCTACACAAAACCAGGGAACAGCTCGGACAATTCGGGGGATATGAGGTCCGATATATACCTCGGGAACAGAATGGAGCTGATGCACTTTCAAAACTAGCCAGCACCAAACCAGGGGGCAATAATAGAAGCCTCGTCCAAGAAATATTGCAGAGTCCATTGATCTCGGAGGAAGAAAAGGTCCTAACCATATCAGGTCAAGATCAAGGATGGATGACCCCATAATCAACTACCTCAAGTCAGAGATACTTCCCACAAATAAGAAGGAAGCAAAAAGGCTAATACGAGAAGCACAGTACTATACCATAGTGGGCGACATCTTCAATAGGAGAGGGATCTCAACACCCCTCCTAAAATATGTGCTGACCTCCAATACAAGGGAAGTCTTGGAAGAAGTACACAATGGTATGTGTAGCAACCACCTGGGGGTACGAGCTCTTTCTAAAAAGATACTCCGAGCCGGTTTCTTCTGGCCAACCTTGCAAAAAAAATCAACAGAGTTCGTCAAAACATGCCCACCATGTCAGAAGCATGCTAACTTCTATATCGCTCCACCAGAGGAGCTCATCAGTGTTTCGTCACCCTGGCTATTCGCAAAATGGGGGCTCGACCTCCTTGGACCCTTCCCTCAGGGGTCAGGACAAGTCAAATTCCTCATTGTAGGAATAGACTATTTCATAAAATGGATTAAGGCAAAGCCCTTAGCTAATGCCTCCACCCAAAGAAGTCAAAAATTTCTATATAGGAACATTATCACAAGGTTTGGGGTCCCTTACTCCATTACCACACATAATGGCACTCAGTTCACGGACACAGGTTTCAGGAACTTGGTAGCCGACCTAAAAATAAAGCACAAATTCACATCCATAAAACACCCACAAGCCAACAGACAGGCAGAAGCAGCCAACAAAGTTATACTAGCTGGGTTAAAATAGAAACTACAGGACGCAAAGGGAGCTTGGGCTGAAGAGCTCCCACAAGTCCTATGTGCATATTAGACAACCCCACATTCAACCATAGAAAAATCACCCTTCCGACTTGCTTATAGAATAGAGGCAATGATTCCAGTGGAAATAAAAGAAGGATCTCCCAGAAGGATCCTCTACAATGAAGAGGCCAACTCCCAAATTCAAAGGGAGGAGCTCGACCTACTTCCAAAAGTTCGAGAAAGAGCTCGGATTAGAGAGGAAGCACTAAAGCGTCGGATGGCCTTAAGATATAATCAGAAGGTAGTCCAATAATGCGTCGCCACCAATGATCTGATCTTAATCCAAGACGACATCGGAGCAGGTCAATCAGGAGAAGGAAAGCTAGCAGCTAACTGGAAAGGACCTTACCGAGTTGTAGAAGTACTGAGGAAAGGTTACTACAAGGTGTCTGACCTCGAGGGGCGAGAGCAACCAAGGTCATGGCATGCCTGTAGCCTAAGAAAGTACTATAGTTAAAGAATAGTAAAGATCTTAGGTCAAGGTGCACTCTTTTTCCTGAAAAGGTTTTTTAATGAGGCACCAGGCCAAGATATACAAAATTGCCTGACCTAGAAGGATTCCATAAAAAGTTTCCTACCAAGACGCATTAATCTAAGCTCATAAAACGCAACAATTCATCACCCGATTACAAAAAGGTCGGTAAGGTGAAAACCAAATTCATCATCCAATTACAAAGAGGTCGGCAAGGTGAAAATCAAATTCATCGACTGATTACAAAGAGGTCGGTAATGTGAAAATCAAATTCATTGTCCTATTGCGAAGAGGTCGGCAAGGTGAAAGCATAGAAGCAAATTAATGCAAGAAGTTATAAAAAGTAATCCAGAAAAAGCGACCTGACAAGGTCTGACTAAAATTGGATTACTCAAAATAACTTAAGAAGGCCTAACAGAAAGTTGGACCACTGAAGGGATCACTAAAAAGGGACAAAGACATCTCGCAAAGGTCATAGAAAGGCCAAGAATGCTTTGCTGAAAGGTACGAAGTCTTGAAAAAAGCACTACTTAAAAAGAAAAGCACAAGTCGACACGGCACTAGAAAGTCTTGAAAAAAGACACTACCTAAAAAGTTGTTGGAATATGACTAAAAAGCCCGGGTAGCAAAGTCGTACAGGTCGACATCAAGAAAAGGTGCAAGTACGATCTCAAGACAAGAAACAAACTCGAGAAGAGAACGAGTCAAAAGCCAAAAAGGTTGAAAACAACTTAAGGCTCAAAGGCGCTTAGCTAAAAAGGGAGCAACTCCGCTAAAAAAAGGCGGAATCTCAAAATAGGGCTACAAAGAAGTCGTTTGAACTAACTAAAAAGGTTCTACCGAACACTAAAAAGTTGTCAAACGAATCATTGAAAGCTCGGACACCAAGCCGCAAAGGATAATGTTTGCCAAAAGCAAAGGGTTAGCAAGTACCAACTCAAAGCAAGGTGAGATCGACCAAAGGCAAATGCTCGAGCACAACTTCCTCAAAGGGGTCAAAGTCTAAAGACACGATCTCAAGGGAAAGATCGAACTCGAGCAGGGGCACTGTTCATACCCTGGGTCGAGCTATACGATCCGGGCTGACCGAAGACGAAAGTTACCGACCTCTTGTAAAGGTTGGCTCGTTACTGACCTCTTCCTAAAAGAGGTCAGCCAAATTGCCATAGAGGCCCAAGTAGGCCCAAACAAAGGAACAAAGCCCACTCTAAAGGCAGCTAGGCCCTAAAAGATAAGGCGGTTCCCCTAAAAGGATAAGATAAGATTACTATCTTATCTTAAGGAAGGCCACTCAAACACTACTATAAATACACTGGAGCACCCAAGTATAACTCATACTCTGATTCTACACAAAATCCTGCCTAAAGCATGTGCTAACTTAAGCATCGAAATCTCTTACACGTACCACCACCCTCTGGTGACGAAGGATCAGCAGCACCGCCAACTCCAACAAGTCGAACACAATAGCTCCGGCCACCACAGAAGATCTCATCTGAGATTAACCTTCAGTTTCAGGTAACCCTCAGAATAATATTGTTTGAACTTCATTACTTTTAATTGTGACTTGTTGGTTCAGATTATGGTAGTTTGAGTGTTGATTGATTATGCTTGGACTAGAGGCCGTGATTGATTTTGTAATGGGCCAGAAGTCGTGATTAATTTACGTTGAGGTTTAGCAAAGTATGAAAAATCAAATAGATTCAGCATAGACTTAATGAACCTATACTTAGAACACGTTAATCATTCATACAATTTAAGTAACCTTTAGGATTTTTATAATTAAAATATGAATCTGGATTTTGGATAATTAATTATTGATTTTCGAAAAGGTTCATATGACGAGCGATGATCACTGTGGTTGAAAATAACTTTCTTTTTATATATCATCTTATGACAATTTTAAAATTCCTTTGGTAAGACCATGTGGTTAGTGTAAGAACCGAGACTAATTAACCGTCTAATAAAATAATTAATATTGCCCGAAATAGGATCTGATTTGTGTGCCATCAGCGGCTATGCAAAGCTCTCGCCGAGCCCATTACTTTCATCTGATTTGTATCCCACCTGCATCTCTTCAGATCACTAGAGTGTGCAAGTACAAAATCCTGGACGGTGTTCCGAACACCATATGTCAAGGGTTCCCAATTATGATTCCGAAGGGCGACATCTCCATGGAGATGTATTAGGTTGGTAGTTGAACCGACAATGTGATATCACAGCCAATAGGACAGGCATTCATCATGTGCATCTTCTATCTGTTTGTTTGCTTTGCGACTTGTAATTGCTTGCCTAAGTGTATAACATGCCTAATTGCCTACTTGAATTACTTGCCATATATGCCTATACTTGTATTTTACTTGCATTGATATTAATTATGTTTTCTACTTAGATTGAGGAGGTTCAGAAGGCAGTGGCGATGGGATCGCATGGAGGATAGGTTGGTGAAGGCTATGGGACAGTGGAGAGTTGTTAGTTAGAAAATCCACTAAGTTAGATTACCCTTTATTATGAATCTTGTGATGGATATGAAGTTCTAGGATTGCCTCTGGCATCCCGGGGTCTTATATCTTACATCACTGGGCACTGTTACCATACTAAGAACCTCTCGTTCTCATACCATATTCTATTGTTATTTTTCAGATGTAGGTCGCAACCCACCTCAGTGAGTTGCTTCGATGTTGACAGAGCGGAAGATCCCTACCTGTTTTGAAGTCTTTTGAACTCTTTTGTTTAGATCTCTCATCTTTTGTCTTTACTTTTGCCTAGAGGCTTATTTTGAGAGAAAAACATATATAAGCTATTTTAACTTTCAGATTTTCTGTATGGTCTGTATATAGCTAGCCGGCTTAAACTCCATGAGCCGTGGCTAGATCCTTATGCTATTATACTTTGATATTTTTTTATATTATATCATTATCCTGTGCGTTAAGTTTGTAGCTTCGTGAGTACGTTTTGCGCTTTTCAAATCCTGTTTTTGAGCTATATCCTTCATCGGGCTTCTAGACTATATTAATTATTTCTATATATTATATGTATGAGCTTAGAACTATCGTAACCTTTGATTAACCTTTGCTTTATGACGCGAGGTAAGGCTTAGGGTAATTAGGGTGTTATATTTAGTGGTATCAGAGCGGTTTGTCCTCGTGAGGCTAAGGGATGGACCGATTATGCTTCATTGCATACTCTGTGTGTCTTTTTATTTGATGCTATTAGGTTATCTATTTGATATTACATAGCATGCTTGTTTGTGAGTGCCTTTTGGGATAATTGAAACACTAGGATTTTGATATTGAGACTGATCACCTAAATATCGATTGTTTGGTGTAGATAGGAACCCTAATGGCCACTCGCGGATGAGGTCGTACACGTTCACGAGCAGGGAGTAGAAATGAGCAACCGGCAGATAACCATGCCGAATTCATGGTGGCAATGGCTAATCTTGAGAATACCATGGAGGCTAATGCTGTTGCGACTCTGCAAGCTGTGCAGAGGTTAGGCCAACTGTAATGATCCAATTTCTGGTACATCATGATCATACTAGATACTGAGCGCTACCAACTTGTCTTCCTAATTATTATCTATTATTTATTATTTGAGCCTGATTCGTTGTTAAAAGCGTAATTATTTCGCGAGGTATTTTTGTTTTGAAAACATCTGGGGTTAATAAACTGAATCATTCACAATCAATTCGCAAATAATAACAAATACCACAGTCATAAACAACCACACATAAATACAAATCAAGCAGTTAACAACATTCCGTGATCCAGCCTTTATTAGAGTATAGACTTTTAGTTAGAACGCCCCTAGATATAGCTAAATAATAACCTTATACATATATATACATACAACATCCCAGGCCCTGACCTGTTCAAGAAGTCCATAAGCTGGCGCGCAGGCTAGCCTAGACCCTATACTCACCTAGTCCCTCTAAGCTACTAAAGCGAGGGAAGGTACGTTCTAAGTCTTCAAAACTCAAGTCAGGTGGAACGTCATCACCGAACTACGGAAGGGTACTCATGCTTCCATCTGAAGGGAGAAGGGAGAAGGGAGAGAGAGAACGGGTAAGAACTGGGGAGTTCTTAGTAAGGTCGGGGTTATTAGTTAAGTTCATTAATTCTGTGTTGTTTAGCAGACAAATAGCATAATATAGAGACGCAGTAAACAGAAGATGCCGATAAATAAAGAAAATAGAGAAAATTGAAAGCAAAACACACACAGAAGAATACAAGAAAATAGAACACAGACACAGAGAATAGAATACAAATAAAGAAAGCATACATTCATAGAACAATCATAACAGAGGAAATGCACAACCAGGTATGATGTATGTCTGTCCTATGCAAGCCATGAGCTCACGTGTCGGTTTACACACTGCAGTCCGACATTACCTAGGAACTAGTCCTAGATATGGCTTCATCTCGGTAGGTGAACTTCGGCCTACAGAAATAGCACTCCCGTTAGTGAACTTCGGCTTACAAGAATAGTCTAAACACAACACAACAACTTTCTGTAGGTGAACTTTGGCCTACAGAAATGGCACCTTTGTAAGTGAACTTCGGCTTACAGAAATGGCGCCCCTGTAAGTGAACTTTGGCTTACAGGAATCACAACTCTCTGTAGGTGAACTTCGGCCTACAGGAGCAACACCCTGAGATACACAATTGATATTCACTGTAGGTGAACTTCGGCCTACAGGAATAACAACGCTCTGCTTATTCTGTGAGGTTAACACACAACTATATAGCTTTTAACTCTTTTCCTTTCTAACATGTCTGCAAGTTTCTAAATCCTTTTTCATTACCTAACATACCTCAATACCTTCTCTTATAGCTTTTCTTAGGTGTTTAATAAAGAGAATTAAGAAATTCTGGGCTCAACATTGCCTTCTTGAGACTTTTAGAAAAAACTGTCTTTTTATCAATATTTTATTATTATTAATAAAATAATATTATTAATATTTTAATTTTAAAAGAATAATATTTTATTCAACTTTCAAAAATTGTATTTTGACCCCGAACTTTTGGAAATTGCATTTTAACCCCCTTAACTTTTAATATTTGCACCGTAGCCCCTCAACTTTTCATTAATTAACTTTCAACCCCATCTTTTTAATAATTATAATTTGACCCTAAAATCATCAAAACCAACATTTTTCTTGTCCTTCAAAAACTAAAAACATTTTCCCAAAAGTTCATCAGATTTCAACTTTATTTTCAACCAGTTTTTCAATCTTTTCGGTAACCGATTTTTACCTAATTTTGACCAAAGCAAAAAGCAACGTTTCAGCCATCAAAAACACATCAAATATCATGAATTTCATGTCTGGAAAGCCACATTTTCTAGCAGCAACAATAGCAACTTCACAACCATCAATAACTTGATTTTCAACCATTAAACAACAAGATCTCATGTTCAAACCATCACACAAACACTCAAAATCAAGCATCAAGCAACAAGATTTGATTTCACACTTCAAGAATACAGCCAATCATTGATTAATTTACCAAGCATTACCTCCTTTTCTGCTGCCCAAAAGTTGAACCCAAAACAAGCTTCCAAAAGTACTTTTACGCCTATTTTAACATCAAAAACAACTTTAGAACCATATGAACCATGAAGGATGAAGCTTCATGATGATGAAAAGATGGTTTTTTTCACCTCAAGGCAGCTAGAAATCACGTTTTTCTTAGAGCCTATGGTGATTCAATAAGAGATCCTAAGAGAAAACATGAAGAAAACATCATCAGCTTGAGTTTCCACCATGGCTGAAACTTCAAGGAGGAGGAGCAGCCATCATGCCTTGATTTACTCCCTAAAAATTGGTATAGAAATGAAGAGGAAGAAGAGGTAAACACTTTGGTCGGATTAGATTTTTGATTGGGGTTTTAGTTTGAGAAAGAACGGAGAAAGAAGCTCAGGTGTTCATGGAAGTTTTCATGGAAGTTCTTCCATTTCTCTCTCAATAATTTCGAATTCTAACTTGTTTAGAAAGTAAATATGATAGTAATGATGATACATGGAAGGTCGTAGGGTTAGGATAAGCATTATCCTAAAATTTGGTGTAAAAATATCTCAAGAAATGATAATTACTAAAGTTAGATGTATTAAAATACAAGTGTTTCTTACTTCTCTCTTAAGAAACCTTTGCTTGGAGAGCAAGAAAGAAAACATGTGGTGGCTAACTCTAGGAGAGCCACGTGTCACAGGGTGCTGACTCGTCAGAGTTTAATATTAAACTATCATTCTGAGGATAATTACTAAAACTAGATACATCAAATTACACTACTAAAGGATAAGCATGAGCTTTACTAGTATAAATGATACTAGTAACATGATAATCATGAGGATAAAAAATTATATGATGAAGCATTAGCATTGCTAAGTTCATCTAAGAATGCCGATATTATCCATTACCGGTAGATTTCTAGCTCAGTTATTATATTACTAAACATAGATCAACATTAACTACAGCAGAGGAAATAATAATAATATTCCAAAAATAATAATATATGAATATTATATTAATATAATTTTCTCTCAAAATTCGAGACCGGATCGTCACATAGAAACTAACCATGAAAATCAGAATTTTGAAATTTGGGCCCGAAGTGGCTCAAAAACACAACTTTTCATGACGTGCTTACTTAGATCAGGAGAGGTGTCTGGTGCAGTCAAGCTGCTGACTCAGTAGCTTGATGACACATCACCTGTGCAGCAGAGGTGCTTATATGCACTGAAATTCCTAAAAATTCGATCAAAATTCCGTTTGATCTCGAAAAAGCACCGTTTCTTCGAGGCTAGGCCATTACACCAACCAACCGGGAACGAAAATGGAGATGGAAATGGGAATGATAATGCGGAAGAAAATGGTGATAACGTGGAAGGTGCTCCGATGACCTTGGCTACTTTTCTCAAGGTTCAACCGCCAAGTTTCAGAGGTTCAACAATCCTACGGAAGCGGATAATTGGTTCCAGGCCATGGAGCGTGCTTTACGAGCACAGCATGTTCCGAACAACCAATATGTGGAGTTTGCTGCTTATCAGCTTTTCGGAGAGGCCCAGCATTGGTGGCAAGGAGAATGCCGCTTACTCCAGGTTCAGAATGTCGATATCCCTTTGGATATATTCCAAACGGCTTTCTATAAGAAGTACTTTCCTGAATCTGCAAGGGAAGCAAAAGGGATGGAACTTATGTAGCTGAAGCAAGGTTCCTTGTCTGTGACAGACTATACTAGCCAATTTGAGGAGCTCTATAGGTTCTCTAGGGTGTGTTAGGGTGCCCTGGAGACCTATGAAAGGTGGAAGTGCATTAAATATCAAAAGGACTTGAAGGATAACATCAAAATTGTTGTGGCTCCTTTGGAGATTCGGATCTTCTCCGATCTAGTGAACAAGGCAAGAGTTGTTGAGGAATACGCAAAGACGGTAGCTTCGTCAAGAGACACTCACTACAAGAAAACAGCTCTATTGCCACGCTTTTAAAGCGTGGCGAAAAGCAGAAAAAAGCATAGTGATAGCTTTTCGTCACGCTTTTTGAACTACCACCATGCTTTTGAAAGGGTGACCTCTGAAAGGGTGGCGGTTGGTCTATCGCCACGCTTTTTTCATCCTATCGCCACGATTTTTTACAAATTGCCACTTTTAAAAACGTGACTGTAGGTGAAAAATACGGCCATGCTTTTAAAGCGTGGCTATAGGTCGGGGATACGGCCACACTTTTAAAACGTGACGATAGAGAGAGATACAGCCACATTTTTAAAACGTGGCAATAGAAAGAGAAACTGCCACGCTTTAAAAGCGTGGCGATAGGGAGAGATACGGCCACGCTTTTAAAGCGTGACAATAACCTTATCAAATTAAAAAAAAAAAACCTTTTTTTGACTTTACCTTCATCACTACACAATATAAATTTTCAGTCCTTTTTTATTACCAAACGAGTATGCAATTTTTATTACAAGACAAATCAAATAGTAATTACTGACATAATTTTTGCTATAATTGTTTTATACATTAATACTCAAATACAAAATAAATCTCGAGTTCAAAATTCTAATTTCTCAACAAGCTTTTCAACTTGAGCAAAAAATACAATGCTATCTAATACTTCAATTAGCTTACCAAATTTGATAAGGGGCCATCTAGTGTACAGATGTGCCTGTACAGATTTTTGTCCTTTTGTGGCTAAAAAAGCGTGTCATTAAAAGTGTTGCTTAAAGAGAAAGTGTTACTCTTAATCGTTAACTTGGCTCTGATACCAATTTTTTAAAAATGTAATTTCTTTTTCAAAATTATTAACTCTTCATATTTTGCTTCGAATAAGTTTATAATTTGTATAAATTTGGTTGGTGGTACTTTATAATTTGTAATTTCATAATCAAAAGTACTGAGCATTACTAATTCTGATTTCATTTTTATAGTTTTTCAATCTTGTTTTAGTTTATAATATTGATTATTGTATATAAAATCTCTTATCTGTTTATAATTTTTCAAATCCTCCAAAACTTCTTTTATTTCTACACTTTCTGTTGTTTCTAAATATCTTTTTAATTTTTCAACTTCATTTTCTATTTTTTCTTTTAACAGTTTTAATTCTTTTAAGTCATAATATGGTTTTCCAGGCATTTATAAATTTTTTAAGTTTAACTCCAACTTGTTTATATTTATTCTTGTTTCTATCCTTTTTATTATAAGGTCATCAATTTCGATTTGAAGATTATTTAATTCCCTTTTATACTCCTTTATTTTACTTTTTAATTTTTTTGTCCTTTTCCTTTTTATTTTATTTTCTGGTCTTTCAATCTTTGTATACTTCATTAGTTATCTTAGAATTTCTGCAAACTCTATCATCGATTCATCACTATTTTCTAGAGATTCTATTAATTTTTCTTTAATCTTTAACTTAGATAAACTTAAAGGGCTATTAATTTTGGATTCTCTTATTTGAAAATTCGATGAAACTAATTTTCCAGATGGTTCTTTTAGTAAAAGAACTGGGTTTTCAATAGCTTTATATTTTGGTATTTCTGTCTTTACAATTTTCTGAAATAATTCATCGACATAAATTCTTTCTCTGTTTTTAAATATTATACTATGATGACTATTTGTTAAAGCATAATTTATTGCATATGTAATTGAAAATGGTTTATCATCTTGTTCCATTAGATTCTTTCTGTGAAATTTATAAGCTAAGCTTATAGATCTTCCAAGATTTTCAGTTGATAAAGGTATAGCATATCCAAGATGGGCATTGAATTTAACATTTACGTTTGCCAAATTTCCATGAACAATTCCAATTATTTGATCAATTGGGTCATCAGTAATTCTTTTGTCACAGATTGCTAAGCTTATCGGTGAATTAATTCCTTTCATATATGTGGATTTGATTAAGACTTGTATAGTACTAATATGGATCCATCCAATTTTAGATCTTTTTTGTTGATCCTTAATTTTCTCAATCTGTTTACTCAATTCTTCATCATTTATCAA
>NC_029772.3:63344896-63346665 GCF_000817695.3 Arachis duranensis | reverse complement strand
TTCTTTGGCAATAGGATAATATCCCAAGATTGCCCTTTTTTCTTCAGTCCAATTTAGGACTATGTTAAGGGTTTCTCTGAGATTTGATCTACAGACCCTTTTCTTTTCCTTGATTTCAGCCCTTGTAGGAATGTTTCTTATTATTCCTGTTCTTTGAACTGGAGCTTTATCTGCTCTTTTTAGGGTTTGCTCTGGATGAAGAGTTTCATATTCCCTGAAGGATTCCTTTGCCTCTTCTAGTGTTAAAAATCTTCCTTTATGAACTATCTTTGATTGATGTGTGAATGGTGCTGCTTTTTTCCAGGCATCATATACTCCTTTCATGGGGCCAATTATAAATTACATAATATTTTTTATCTTGGGTGGATTTTTTGATAATTTCAGCAATTATTTTATTTTCTGGAATTTTTTCACCTGATTTGTCCACCACGCTTAGCTGGCTGAACTCTGATGGTTTTGGTTGTTGTGTTGATTTCATTGCTTCGATGGCCTTCTTGAGGGATTGGATCTGTGTCCTTATTTGCTGACAATGCTTGCACTTTTCGAGTTCTTGTTCGTATTTCTGAATTTCTTGATCTAATGCGTTGTAGACGAATTCCATTCTCTTGTTATGTATCTGCAATAACATTTTTGTCACCTTTAATATATTCAATTTTTATTGGATATTGTAACAAAAATAATTGCCATCTTACCAATCGTCCATGATTATAATCAATTTTTAAATTATATCGTATGAAACCTGTTAGATAACTTGAATCTGTCTTTAATGTAAATTCTCTGGGTAGTAAATCAATTTTCCATTTCTTAAGAGATTTAATTGCTGCTAGAGTTTCCTTTTCATGAGTGGTATATCTCCGTTCTGTTGGAGTAAAAGTCCCTGAAATATACCTGCAAAGTAATTCCCTTGGGGAATATTTAGAATCTAATGATTCTTTTTCTTGTTCCAAGCTTTTTATAGCTTTCTTAGCTTTTAGACATCCTGACCAGGTTATGTCTGAAGCATCTGTTTCTACTATTAAGTAGTCATTTTCTTCTGGAATATAAAGTTCTGAAAGTTTTTCACATAATTCTTTAATCCTTTGAATTTGCATACTGTCTTTTTCATCCCATTTCCATTCTTTTTTAGTACTTATTTTTGGAAATAAGCTTTTAGTGTATTCTGTTATATTCTTTAAAAATCCTTGATCAGAAATATAATTTATACATCCTAAAAATCTTTGTAATTGTTTTCTATCTTCTATTTTATTAGGAAATAAATTTACCTTTTCTAGGACATTTGGCTGAAGTTTTAGTTTTCCTTGAGTGGATAGAATTAATCCAAGAAATTCTATTTCTTGTTTTGCTATTCTTGCTTTCTTTTTGCTAAGAACTAGTCCTTTTTCTTTACATCTTTCTAAAACTATTAATAATTTTTGAAGATGATCTTCTTTATCCTGTTTTGTAAAAATTAGTATATCATCAATGTACACTAAAACAAATTCATTTAACTCTTTTAGATTTTCTTCCATAAATCTTTGATAAATACCTGGGGCTTGTTTTAATCCGAATGGTAATACATTCCATTCATAGAGCAACACACTTGTTGATTCTTTTGTTGGGCAAGTAAAAGCAGTTAATTTCTTTGTTTCTTCGTCTAAACGAAGTTGCCAATATCCTGATTTTGCATCAAGAGATGAAAACCAAGTCGCTCCTTTTATTTTTTCTAAAATAGAATCTTTTCTTGGAAGTTTAAGAGCATCACCAATAGTTGCTTCATTCATCTTCTTATA
>NC_029772.3:63325320-63343327 GCF_000817695.3 Arachis duranensis | reverse complement strand
ATTGGTTATCTTTAGATGTTCCAGCTTCATTTTTTACTTGTATTGGAATTGCTGGTTCTTCGTCACTTGAATAATCTAGGATGTGTTCTTCATTTTCTATATTTTCAGAATTTACTAATTCTTCTTCTATTTGAAATCCTTGTTCCATAATATTATTTTCTTGAGCCATTTTTAATTGTTTAAAAAGCATTGTAACTTCTTCTAACTTTTCTTCAATATTCATAATTTTAGTGGTGGTTTTACTTTTAGATCTGTTATGTTGATTATATTTTGAAATTTTTTTTCTTTGGGATTCTCTTTTTCTTTATTTCTTTGAAATTTTATGGATACTAATATTTCTTCAAGCATATCTACTATAGAATTTAATTGTGGGTTAAAAGTATGATAAAGATGTGGAGAATCATTTCCATGATAACATTTTTTTAGAAATTCCGTGTGAAAAATAAGTTTTTTCAGGTTTTTGAAGTCCTTCAATAAAACTTATAGTAAAATAAAGATTTTGAGAAAAATCATTTTGTATTGATTTTAAGAATTCGGTGTCATTACAGTTAACATTAGTTAAAATCATTAATTTTTGGTCTATTAATTTCGATAACTTGATTATTTCTTCTCTTAAATCTTCTAATTTACTTTTTTCCATTATGTGACGCTTTTCTTTGTGAGGAGTTACGGTTTAAAATGTGGCTTTAAAAAGTGTGATGTAAACAAATCTTTAAATCTGTACCAACTTTGATCTGTATACTAAAATTCTCCATTTGATAATCATCATACAGATTTACTAAGGTGGGATTTACAAATCTTGGTAGGTTCGTTCCTTCCTTTTTGGCGTTTGAAACATCATGAAAACATCAGACCTAAAAGCCATCTTAGCAACATCTGCCTGATCTGGCACTGCAGGAAGAACTTTGTCCACCACAATCACCTTCCCATCATTCGGTGTATAGCCTTCCAGCAAAGTCTCCATTTTCGCTAGCTTCAGTAGCCGCATCAGCTATCAGCTCATCAAAGTTTGCAGTCTTCCCAACTTCCAAGTAATATTTCAATCTAAAACACCATTATCACATGTAGCAGTCAGAAATCAATGCAACAAATCATTTTATTTTAAAATTATTGTAGCAGTCGGTAATATTAAAATATGCATGATTTGATGATATAGTCATTCAAATTTATTTTATATTTTTAATGCCTAGAAGAATAGTTCTAGTATCCAGAATCCTAATTCATAGAAGCCAAATAAGTAATGATCCATCAAATTCAACTTTAAAACAATCTTTAGTTTCAATTTATTTTTGCAAGTAGTGCACTTTTGTACAGTATGAAGAGAGTTGCACGTAGTACTAAAAAGGAAGAAAAGTTTCACATTCATTATTGATGATTCTCTATTTGAATCTCTAAATATTCAAGAAAGAAAACACTCAGAAGGAGTATTGAGTACCCCTGCTCTCCTGTTCTAATCATGACCAAGTGAGAAAACAATAACATAGCTGAATCTTTTTAATAAAGACAATATATATGCTTGTCTGGCTTAGTAGTTAGATAAGTGTTGGATAGGGAATCAATTAACAATTTTTCTATAAAAATAATGATATTAATATGAATGTATAAGATGTAAAATGTACCGCTAGCATGTGTGTGTTTGATTTAGCAAGATTCCAATTCTGTAGTTGCAGTTTTTGAACATTGCCTCTTAACATCTGCATCTCAGCTTTAGTCCATTCAATTATTTTACTGTTTCCAATTTTAATCAAGGAAAACAAAAGCAAATTCTTCCTAATTATATATTTCCATAGATTATATGAGAGGACACTTTTTCTCAGCTAGGAGCTTCAGCAGAGTCATTCTTTCCTGCATTAAAAAAATTCAAGTACTTAAATAATAACACAAATTGAAAACAAGGATGATGAGAGAAATTAAACCTTTAGAAGTTGTTGAATGCAATCCTTATCAGCAGAATTAGAAGAAGTAGTATCCTCTGGTGGTTTTTGTTGTTCTTGAAGGTGGTGTGAGGAGTTGGTGATGTTGGAAAGCTTCTTCCGCATTAAGCTTCCAAATTTATTCAGACAAAGCATAATGATGGAACTTTCGTATTATTAAGTACTAGATAAATATATTCTTAAAATATTAAGTACAGGTCCACCCTGACAGAAAATAAAACATGACAACCGCACATGGCACTATGGCAGATCTTAACAGAACTAGATAATGGCGTAATGTGCTGCATGTTAATAGGAAAGGCATGCTTCAAAAATCTAATCTTAATAATGAATGAACCATGAATAATAATGTGATTAAGAAGTTGAAACCTTATACTACTTCATATAAAGATATAAACTAAACTAAGTCTACTTCTAAAGAAGCTTTTGCCTTTTGGTTCAATCTAGAGAGTAGCTCAACATATCAATTTATTAGTAAGCTTTGTATCTTAAATTAAGAAGCTCAACTAAGGATACACAAACAAAACTTTGTAATTTGAAAATGATGCCAATGGGGTTTAACTACGCTTTCTTACTTGGCCTTTACGGATTATAGATCAGCAGAGTGCACTAGAATTTCAGAATATACTTATACAATCTTAAGTTCTTAAGAAACCCACTGAAGTTTTCCACCGTGGACCAAAATTTTCAACAGATGGAATATTCTTGGAACTTCCCTGGATTAACACATGGAAGACAAATGGTTAGATGAGCATGCACAAAGTATGATCAGCTAGAGGGTAAACACCGTAACAACAAACTAGATGCCTCATCTTGAATTAGGCAGCTTGAGCAACAGGCACAGATGAATCTGTTTCTTGCCTGCGAATTGTGGATAGCCATAAGATTAGTTAAAATCCATTAACAGGGAAAACAGCCATCACGTTACTAGAGACAAGTCCAACAACGCCCACTCAAAGTATACCCTCTTACTACATCATCCATGGATACCTCCAAAGCAAAAGTTGTATAGCAATTTTTTTTATTTATTTGCATTAAGTAGTAGATAGTATACACTAAAATAAGAAGAAAAGAAAATTCGTGTGCAGGTTTCACCTTGCAATTCCTTCCCCAACTTCCATTCTGAGAAAGCTCACAACCCTCACAGGTGAACCCACCTCCTTGGATAGATTATCCAACACCGTCTGTAGTGTGCAAAAATTATTAGCTAATGAATGATCAAATAAACATACACTCCATAGATGGATCCTTCTCCATTCTTAAAAGACACAAAATATGTAAAATATTGAAAATAGAGAACACCATAGCTAAAAAATAGTCTTTGCTCCTTTTATTAGATGGCTGAAATTATGGTCATGTTGGATCAGTTGGGTATAATTGGATTCAGATTAAAAATACTAGACTTTATTTCATCCATCCTCCATGAAAAGATTTAGGACTTGAATGATGTTGATAGGAACAAGTAACCTATGAAAATTCAAAGGAAGAGAACGAAACTTTTATGCATAAAGTCCACCATCATTTTTCCCTTATTATTTTACATTGTAGTTAACGAAGCCATAGTTTCTTTTATAACGGCAAGTGTGTAATAATGAAGTAAGTAACCAAAGTTCTCCTATTTTGCTACTAGAGTCATAGACACAATTAGAGTTGAAGTGTAAATGGTAATTGCCAACATATAATGGCATTTATCCTACTTTATTGTTAAACTGTAAAAGAAGATGGTGAAATTCTCTTTTATTTTTAGTTTTTTAAAAAAGAGGATACTAGATTCTGACCAAACAGATGCATGGGTAGATTTTGTTTCTTTCACCAATCAAAATCATAAAGTGACCATAGCCTCAACTTTCTTAACAATCCTGATTAAACATAGAGAAACCTCACATACCTTAACATTCATTGTATCATTCACAATAAACTTTTGCTCCATCAGCACAACTTCCTCAAAGTACTTGCGTAATCGTCCTTCTACTAATTTTTCTATGGCCATTTGGGACTTACCAGAGGCTTCAGCCTGAAATATTGAAAACCATACCACAATCTTAACTACAATCTTTTTCAGATTTTATAATGCTGCAAAGGAAAGCAACAGTCAGCAGGCCAACTATAAAATTGAGATATCAGATATTAATATGATATTAATATGAATGTATAAGATGTAAAATATACCGCTAGCATGTGTGTGTTTGATTGAGCAATATTCCAATTCTGTAGTTGCAGTTTTTGAACATTGCCTCTAAACATCTGCATCTCAGCTTTAGTCCATTCAAATATTTTACTGTTTCCAATTTTAATCAAGGAAAACAAAGGCAAATTCTTCCTAATTATATATTCCCATAGATTATATGAGAGGATACTTTTCCTCAGCTAGGAGCTTCAGCAGAGTCATTCTTTCCTGTATAAAAAAATTCAAGTACTTAAATAATAACACAAATTGAAAACAAGGATGATGAGAGAAATTAAACCTTTAGAAGTTGTTGAATGCAATCCTTATCAGCAGAATTAGAAGTAGTATCCTCTGGTGGTTTTTGTTGTTCTTGAAGGTGGTGTGAGGAGTTGGTGATATCAGAAAGCTTCTTCCGTATTAAGCTTCCAAATTTATTCAGATAAAGCATAATGATGGAACTTTCGTATTATAACTCTCTTCTTCTTCTCTTCGTTGTTTTCATCACTTGTTACAAGCTATTCACAAAGAGATTCAAAAACCTACCACCATCTCCACCGTCTCTTCCTCCAATCGGTAACCTCCACCACCTGAAACCACCCGTCTTCCGCACCGTCTACGCCTTATCACAAAAATACGGTCCCATTTTCTCGTTCCGCTTCAGTTACCAAATCTCTGTGGTTGTTTCCTCCGCCTCCTTGGCCGAAGAATGTTTTACCAAAACGACATCGTCCTCACGAACCGTTTCCGTTCCCCCAAGACCAAGCACCTAACCTACAACAACATCGTTGTGATAACTTCGCCGTACGGCGACCACTGGCGCAACCTCTGCCGCATCAGATCCCTGGAGATCCTCTCCACTCAGCGTCTCAACTCTTTTACGGGAATCCGAAGGGACGAAATGGCGAGGTTGATCCGGAGCTTGAGTCAGGGGTTAGGCGAGGGTTTCACGAGAGTTGAAGTAAGATCGAAATTGATGAGAGAGATGGTAAGAGTTGAGAGTAAGAGAGTCCCGATCGAAGCTTTTGGCCAAGTTTGAGGGTTATTGGGTTGGGGGCTGGGTTATTTTAAAAAAAAAAAAAAAAACTTTTGGCCACGCTTTTAAAGCGTGCCAAAAGAGTACTAGGATATGGCCATGCTTTATAAGCGTTACCGTAATGAAATTCTATCGCCACGCTTCCAAAACGTCATAGTTTCTCTCTATAGCCACGCTTTTGAAGCGTGGCGAGAAAAACGTAGCCAAATCTCTATTCAATTGTCACCCTCGCAAAAGCGTGGCCATTGACTACTTTTGGCCACGCTTTTAAAGCGTGGCAAAAAAAGCGTAGCCATATCTCCAATCAACTGCTACCCTTCCAAAAGCGTGGCCGTTGACCCTTTTTACCACGTTTTTGAAGCGTGACAAGAAAAAACATGGCCAAATCTCTATTCAATCGCACCCTCACAAAAGTGTGGATATTAACCACTTTTGGTCACGCTTTTAAAGTGTGGCAAAAAAAAGCATGGCCATATTTTTCTTGTAATGACTCATGGAGGAAACACTAGTCGAGGACGTGGGAAGTACCTTCAGCCGAGGGGTCAGAATTTTAAGAAAGGAGGACATGCACCTCAAAGTCAAAGTGGCTTTAGAAAGAATACTTATAATCAGTTTCAGTATGCCAAAGGAAGAGGGAATCAGAGTAAGATTTCTCCGGATTTAACTTGTGTGTGTTGTGGGCATTTTCATCCAAATGACTCTTGCAAGATTGGTATAGGTAGTTATTTCAACTGTGGTTTGCCTGGTCACATTGCGAGAGATTGCACTCGTGGGAAGAACCCGAATGCGGGTCAGTGTCAGCACCAAGGGCGAGTATTTGTTGTGAGCGCCAAGGATGCTGCTAAGGCGGATCCTCTTATGAAAGGTAACTATTTAATTGGTGATAAATCCTTAGTTTCATTGTATGATACTGGAGCTTTGCATTCGTTTATTTCATTTGACAAAGTTGAGGAGCTAGGCTTGAAAATGTCAGAATTAGCATTTGAATTGCATGTACATACTCTGTATCAGACGGTTATGACTAGATCAGGTTGTAGATAAGTAGGTTTCAGGCTTGAGGGTAGAGACTTTGTGCATGACTTGGTTTATTTACCAATGGTTGAGTTGGAGATGATTTTGGGATTTGATTGGTTGTCAAAGAATCGGGTGTTCTTGGATTGCTTTGAGCGGTCAATTCAGTTTATGCCGGAAGGAGAAAATGGAGAAGTGGTAGCTGAGGGGTATTACCTGAACTCTGTAATGGTGCACTGTAGTGGGGAAGACTGTCAGGATTATATACTATTGGCTGCAAATGTGTTAGGTGATAATCAGAAGCTAGATGGCTATTAGCTGCAAATGCGTTAGGTGAAAATCAGAAGGTAGATCAAATTCCGGTAGTTAAAGACTTTCCGGAAGTGTTCCCAGAAGATATTCTTGAGTTTCCATCTCAAAGGGAGATTGAATTTGCGATTTAATTAGTGTCGGGAGCTGGACCAGTATCGATTATGCTGTATCAAATGGCTCCGATAGAGCTGGCTGAACTAAAGACTCAGTTGGAAGAGCTTATGAACAAGAGGTTCATTCGACCGAGTGTATCTCCTTGGGGAGCGCCAGTTATATTAGTGAAAAAGAAGGATGGAGAAATGCGATTGTGTGTGGATTATTGACAGTTGAACAAAGTGACTGTGAAGAACAAGTTCCCGCTGCCAAGGATAGATGACATAATAGATCAACTGCAAGGAGCTGGAGTGTTTTCCAAGATTGACTTAAGATCCGGTTACCATCAGATAAGGGTGAAAGAGGGTGACATTCCAAAAACTGCATTTAGGATGCGCTATGGGCATTACAAGTTTGTGGTGATGTTCTTTGGGTTAACGAATGCTCCTACTGTGTTCATGGATTACATGAACAGAGTATTTCATCCCTTTTTGGACAAATTTGTGGTGGTTTTCATAGAAGACATCTTAGTTTATTCTAAGATGGCGAAGGAGCACGAGGAACACTTGAGAATTGTGCTGCAAATTCTAATGGAGCGGAAATTGTATGCTAAGTTGTCCAAATGTGAGTTCTGGAAGGAGGAAGTAAAGTCCCTAGGTCATGTGGTAAGCAAAAGAGGAATAGCCGTAGTTCCTTCAAAAGTAGAAGCGGTGATAGAATGGGAAAGACCAACGATAATGACGGAAGTCAGAAGTTTCTTGGGCTTAGCCTGATAGTACCGGAGATTTATTGAAGGATTTTCCTGGATTGCACTATCGATGACTAAGTTGACAAGGAAGGAGGTGCCGTTTGTGTGGACGTCAAAGTGTGAAGAAAGTTTTCAGACCTTAAAACAAAGGCTAACTTTAGTGCCTGTTTTGATTTTGTCGGAACCGCATGAACCGTTTGAAATGTATTGTGATGCGTCACTGAAGGGTTTGGGTTGCGTGCTGATGCAACACTGGATTGTGGTGGCATATGCATCGCGTCAGCTGAGACCGCATGAGGTAAATTACCTAACTCACGACTTGGAATTAGCTGTGATTGTGTTTGCATTGAAGATTTGGAGGCACCACTTGTATGGAGTGAGGTTTAGCGTCTTTTCTTATCGTAAGAATCTCAAGTACATCTTTCATCAGAAAGAGATCAATATGCGTCAGAGGAGGTGGATGGAGTTGCTAAAGGATTATGATTTTGAACTGAGTTATCACACTGGAAAGACATATGTGGTGGCGGACGCATTGAGTCAGAAGTCTTTAACAATGGCTTGGATGAGGATAAAAAAAGAGGAATTAGTGGATAAGTTTGTAGATCTCAAGTTTGGAATTGGTGAAGTTGCCGGAAGAGCTTGTTTGAACCAGTTACAAATTTCAAGTACGTTTATAACAGAGATTCAGAGGGCTTAGCAAGATGAGCAAAAGCTTCAGCAATTATTTCAACCAGTTGGCAAGAAGAGGCATGGAGAGTTTACTAAGGATGATGAAGGGTTGTGGAGATATAAGGGGAGAATTTGTATACCGGATGTAGGGTGTTTGAGACAAGACTTATTGTCGGAAGCTCACAACAGTGGGTTTTCTATTCATCCCGAAAGTACGAAGATGTATTATGACTTAAAGAAGATGTTTTGGTGGCCTGGGATGAAGGGTGATGTAGCTACAGTTATTTCTACGTGCCTGACATGTCAAAAGGTAAAGATAGAGCATCAAAACCGTTGGGAATGTTACAGCCACTTGAGATTCCTCAGCGGAAGTGGGAAGGAATTGCAATGGACTTTGTGCCCGGTTTATCGAGGACTAGGTCGGGATTTGATGCGGTTTGGGTGATCATGGATCGTTTAACCAAATCTGCTCATTTTTTGCCTATTCGAGTGAATTATTCAATGGAGGAATTGACGAGATTGTACATCAAGGAGATTGTGAGATTGCACGGTGTGCCGTCGAGCATAGTGTCGGACGGTGATCCCCGATTCACATCAAGGTTTTGGGGAGCTTTCCAAAGAACTTTCGGTACAAGGCTATGTCTCTGCACCGCATATCATCCACAAATGGATGGACATTTGGAAAGGACTATTCAGACGTTAGAAGATATGCTGAGGGCGTGTGTTTTGGATCAACCCGGAAGTTGGGACCGTTACATGCCATTGGTGGAGTTTGCGTACAACAACAGCTTTCATGCGAGCATTGGGATGGCTCTGTATGAGGCTTTGTATGGATGGAAGTGCCAATCTTCACTTTGTTACTATGAGTCTGGTGAAGCAAGTGTTTTAGGTCCTGATTTGGTAGCAAAGACTACTGAGAAGATTAAGAAGATTTGGGAGAGGATTCTAACTGCACAAAGTCGACAGAAGAATTATGCGGATCAGAGAAGTAAACCGTTGGAATTCGAAGTGGAAGAGCACGTGTTTCTAAGGGTTACACCGACAACCGGGATTAAAAGAGCAAGAAAAACCAAGAAGTAGAATCCGAGATATATAGGACCGTTTGAGATTTTGAGGCGATTCGGGTCGGTGGCATATCAAGTAGCTTTGCCGCCTCACTTGTCTAACTTGCATGACGTATTCCATGTGTCACAACTTCGTAAGTACACGTCTGATGCGGCTCATGTGTTAGAGCCTGAGTCGGTCAAGTTGAGGGAGAACTTGACTTTTCAAGTAACGCCGGTGCGAATTGACGACACCAGTGTGAAGAAGTTATGCGGGAAAGAAGTTCAGTTAGTTAAACTTGCTTGAAGGCGAGCAGGAGTTGAAGAGCATACTTGGGAATTGGAGTACGAGATGCGAAAAGATTATCCCGAGCTATTCCCGGATAATCACTAAATTTTGAGGACAAAATTTCTTATTTGGTGGGGAGAATGTAAGAATCGAGACTACTTAACTGTCTAATTAAATAATTAATATTTCCCAAAATAGGATCCAAAAATTTAGAGTGAGAATTGGAGGATTTAAGTATGATCTTTGGACTTAGTAGATTTTTCTGAGAGAAAATGTATTTTCTGCGAAAAACCAAGTAAAACTGTGAACCGGCAACTGAACCGGTCAAACCAATTTAAGTCTGTCCGGTATTGAGCGAGAAAAATTAAAAACTGTAGAAAACATTAGGAAAATATTTAAAGTCGAAAACTGGGCGTTAATTTTAAAGGTTTGGCCCAAAGTTGGGCCAAATTGGCTAAAAATGCTAACGGGTTGGACCGGGCCCAAGTTGGGTCCAAGCCCAACATATATATACTCTCATTAAAGGCCAATTCAGCACACAACACACTTAAACACAACACACACTCCAGCTAAAAGAGAAGAAGGAGAAGAGAGAAGAAGCACTATTCACATTTCACTTCAATCTACGATATCTTGAGCTATGGTGCTTCGATTCACGTGCCGTCAGCGGCTACGTAAAGCTCTAGCCAAGCCCGTTACTTTCATCAAACTTCATAGGTAAGATTCCGAATTTTCCCTTCCTTCCTTTTGCCCTAAGAATTTTGAGTTTGGTGAGTGTTGATCTTGAGAAAAATTTGTGTTTTGGTTGTTTAGTTGCTAATCATTAGTAAGAAAATGTTGGGTTCTATCCCAAATTTCAGTGAATAAAGAAAGTTTTCTCAA
The DNA here is from genome assembly GCF_000817695.3 of Arachis duranensis. NCBI lineage: Eukaryota > Viridiplantae > Streptophyta > Magnoliopsida > Fabales > Fabaceae > Arachis > Arachis duranensis. The sequence continues at coordinate 63,333,146 of NC_029772.3, read as the reverse complement.
GAACCCTTATAAATTGATTTATTGTGAGTATTATATTTTGATTTATATAAAATGTGTGACATTAGCTTGACTATTGGAGCTTGTTGGTGATTATTGATGCTTGTTGGAGTTGGTTGGTGACATGGTTGTGGTTGGAAGCTCAATTTTTCCACTCAATTTGAGTTTTGGTACATATTAAGAATCGGCCAAGGTATGGTTTCGGTTTTCTCTATGTAATATATATTATTTCTGGAGACTTAGACTAGTGACCCATAGGATACATTTGAATTGAAATAGTTGTTGAATTGTTGAATGATGAATTGTGATGAATCCTGATGAAATGATGATTATTTTTTCAATATGTTGATGAATTATGATGTAGAAATTGATAAAGATGGTGTGGGAGATTTAGATTGAGATTAAATGAGATTGATTATGATGCTTGGTATTGATAGATTTATGATTGATGAATGTGTTGGTGGAGGATTGATTATAGTATTATATATTTGATGTTTGAGGTTGAGAACAATAAAAGGTGAAGGAAAATTTGGTATGAATAGTGGAATATGATACAAAGGTTGAGTTATGAGGTAAATTAGTGTTTGGTATGGTTTTGGTTTAGTTTTGGTTGTAGAATTGGAAAATTGAGAATTTGTGAACTTTTGGTAAAACTAAAATTTTGATGAACTTCAATGGATCATATCTTGAGCTACTGTGCTTGAAATTCAATGCATTTTATATCAAATGAAAGAAAATTGAACAAGCTTTAAAATGGTTTAAATTTTGTGGAAATCCAAATTTGGTATAAAAAGATATGATTGTTGAAAGTTTGGTTTTAAAATCTGAATTCTGTAATGTTGCAGAATTTTGTGATTTTTGATATGCGTGCGCACGCACACCTCGTGAATTTTTAAACCTGTGTGCACGCAGAGCCTTGTGCGCATGCACACACGGGGATATGGCTATTGATGGGAGCGCTAGCAGCACTGTGCACGCACATAACCAACGAAGTTCTGCAAGCCGTGCATACGCACAGACCTGTGCGCACGCACACGTTGGAAGGAAAATTCTATTAAGGGCGTTCACACACCTTGTGCGAGCGAATAGAATTGTAAAATTTTATACTTGTGCGTACTCACATCTCTATACGTACGCACATGTTTTGAAAATCTCCCTGGGCGTGCGCACGCACACCCCTGTGCGTACACATGCCCTGTTTTTTCAACTAAAACTTTGGTTTCAACTATTTCACCTTCCCAACAAGCTTGTAAACTTCTGTGACACCCATTTAAAAATTTTTGGCTTATTTTGGATATTAAAACATAGAGAAAATTCTTAGGTGGAATTAATTGGTATTTTTCCTTGAAAAGTTAGAGAACGGAGGCTTAAGTTTCTGGTGTACTAAGGATAGGTTTGGTAGAGTGAGAAGGAAGAAAAGTATATGAATTGAGAAATTGATGACTAATGAGTTCGGAATGGAAATGTTGAATTGGCAGTGGTTGACATGAGTCGAGGACTCGGAATGAGATGATGGATCCATGATGCACTAAAAAGTGTTCTCTGAAAACCACTGAATTATTGTTTTATACTGAGATTATGAAATACTATGCACCTGGCAGGGACGGTGGTTAATCCCGCCTGTTGAGGTCGAGGCGGTGGTGTAAGGACGGTGGTTAATCCCGCTTACGTTGAGATGTGAGGTCTATGGCAAGAGTATCCTGCTCGCATCCCTTTGGATCACTAGAGTGTGCAGGCACATAATCCTCGACGGTGTTCTGAGCACCATATCTCAGGGTTTCCCAATTATGATTCCGAAGGGCGACATCTCCACGGAGATGTGTCGGGTTGGTAGTTGAACCAACAATGTGATATCATAGCCAATAGAACAGAAATTCATCATGTGCATCTTCTATTTGTTTGTTTGCTTTGCCAACTTGTAAATTCTTGCCTAAGTGTATAACATGGCTAATTGCTTACTTGAATTACTTGCCATATATGTCTATACCTGTGTTATACTTGCATTGATATTAATTGTGTTTTCTACTGGGATTGAGGAGGTTCGGAAGGCGGTGGCAATGGGATCTCATGGAGGATAGGTTGGTGAAGGCTGTGGGACAGCGGAGAGTTGTTAGTTAGAAAATCCACTAAGTTAGATTACCCGTTATTATGTTAAGTTTTAAGTTATGCTTTACTGTTTTAGTTATGCTTTAAGATGAATCCTGTGATGGATATAAAGTTCTAGGATTGCCTCTGGTATCCCATGGTCTTATATCTTACATCACTTGGCAACGTTACCATAGTGAGAATCTCTGGTTCTCATACCCTAGTCTGTTGTTGTTTTTCATATGTAGGTCGCAACCCACTCGATGAGTTGCTTCGATGGTGACAGAGCGGAGGACCCCTACCTGTTTTGAAGTCTTTTGATCTCTTTTGTTTAGATCTCTCATCTTTTGTATTTACTTTTTCCTAGAGGCTTATTTTGAGAGAAAAACTTGTATAAGCTGTTTTAACTTTCATATTTTCTGTATGGTCTGTATATAGCTAGCCGGCTTAAACTTCGCAAGCCGTGGCTAGATCCTTATGCTATTATACTTTGATATTTTGTTACATTATATCCTTATCCTGTGCGTTAAGTTTGTAGTTTTGTGAGTACGTTTTGCGCTTTTCAAATCCTGTTTTTGGGCTATATCCTTCATCGGGCTTCTAAATTATATTAATTCTTTTTATATATCATATGAATGAGCTTAGAACTGTCATAACCTTTGATTAACCTTTGCTTTACGATGAGAGGTAAGTCTTAGGGTAATTAGGGTGTTACAGTTAGGTTCTCACCCCTTATAGCCTTATATTTTCAGGAAACGGATGAAGAAGCTTATTGATGTAGGATAAATTTCGGTTAGGAATTTTTCGAAGGAAATTCCTTGCAAGCATAGCCGAAACCAATAATTAATCCTTAATCAAAGTTTAGAAGGTTATCACAATACAAATCAAAATAACCGGGAGTATTAATCCCGGGTCGTTCTCCCTAGAAATTGCAATCAAGTGCTCAATTATTGGCTGTGAAGGTATTTTGGGGTTTTTGTAATAAGGACAAGAAATGTAAATAACAAGAAAGTAAATGACAATTAACTAACAAAAGAAAGGAAACTCAAATGGTAAATAGGGTCTTGGCAAGGGTTGATGGTTAAGGATCACTATCCTTGACCACAACATGATAATTATAAGGATCACTCCCACTTTGTCTTCACTAAAATTAGAGGAAAGTCAAGTGAGCTTAATTGATCCAAGTCCATAAGTCCTAGCTACTCACGAATTAATTTAACGAAAACTAGATTTAATGAAAATAAATTATCAATCATTTGGACATTAGTTACTTAAGATTACCCAAGTTACCAACCCAAGCCAAGAATAGAAAAATCTACTCTAAAATCCAACCAAGCATTTTATCAAACACTTGGAAGGCATAAAATAAAAGCATGGTAAAGTGATAAAAAAATATAAAATATAACAACTATGGTGCGCGTGTATGAAAAACCCCCGCACCTTTTCGTACAGCAGCAGTACCAGCAAGTGCACTGGGTCGTCCAAGTAATACCTGAGCGAGCCAAGGTCGATCCCACGAGGATTATGGCTTGAAGCATGCTATAGTTATCTTGCAGGTCTTAGTCAGGCAGATTAGAAGTTGATGGATTAAGTATATAGAGTTGGATAAAGTATCATGAAACTACAAAAGGAATACTAGGAATTATATGATGGGAATTGAGTTGAGAGTCAGAGTTGTTTTGTCTCTCTAAAGTAACTCTGGTACTGCTGCTCTCTTTGCTTGTGAGTGATTTCTTCAATGGCAGGCTGTATGTGATTGACATTGGTTTGAGCAGCTGCCAATACTCCTCCAGATCTGAACCCGAAGGTTAGTGTGGATCCATCTCTACTTGAGGGTGAAGCGCGTACAGTCCATTCTCCTTTATGATCCTACTAAAAAATGCCACAGACAAGGTCAGATTTTCTGGATTAGAGAATGCTGCATCTTTGGGTTCTAGCCTCTACCATAGAGACCCTAATCTCCCCGTAAATTGGATGAACTAATGTCTCGAGAAGTCCCCAACGAAGTCGTGGATTAGCCATCTGAGAGATGTATATTCAAGCTGTTGGTTGTCCTTGTCTGGTGAAAGACGCATTCTGACCAAAGTAGACGCAGGTATTGTCAGGCACGTTCATCTTAATGTGATGAATAGAGCTAATTGGTTAGATCATCCTTTTCACTATGATGAAGTACGAATATACATCTTAGAATTAATCAAACACGGATCGAAGAGAAACAGTAGTACTTTTATTAATTCATAGGACTCAGCAGGGCTCCTCCCCTCAACCTAGGAGGTTTAGAAACTCATAATGAAGTAAAAACACAAAGTAAACAAAAATATGGCAGACCTCCCCTAATAGAGAATTAATGATAAAATGTGTAAATAGTCTTTAAATACTAAACAGATGACTAGTAAGTGTAAAATAGTCTATTTAGTGCTAAAATCCACTTTTGGGGCCTACTTGGTGAGTGTTTGGGCTGAGTTTTAATGAGATCCACGTGCTATGAGGCTCCTTGGGTATGGAACACTAGCTAGGGGTCCTCTCTGGGCCTTTGGACGCTGGACTCTGCTCTTTGGGTGCTGGACGCCTGGAAGGGGGTAGGAAGCTGCCGTTGGACGCCAGTTTTGGACCTTCTAATCCGAAGCAAAGTATGGACTATTACATATTGTTGGAAAGCTCTGGAAGTCAGCTTTCCATAGCCGTTGAGAACGCTCCATTTAAACTTCCATAGCTCCAGAAAAGCTCTTCCAAATGCAGGTAGGTCAGATCTAAACAGCATTTGCGGTACCTTCTCTGTCTCTGAATCATACCTCTGCTCCAGCTCCTCAATTTCAGCCAGAAAATCCCTAGAATTGCCCAAAAACACAAAAACTCATAGTAGAATCCAAAAATGTGATTTTAACACTAAAACCTATAAAAACTAAAAAAAAAAACTAAATAAAAACTACTAAAAACTATACAAAAATGATGTCAAAAAGCGTATAAAATATCCGCTCATCACAACACCAAACTTAAACCATTGCTGGTCCCCAAGCAACTAAAAGCACAGTAGAATAGAAAAGAAAATTAAGATACAATAAATCTGTAAGTTTCAAATGAAGCTTTGTTAAAATCAGATGAGCGGGACTTAGTAGCTTTTTGCTTCTGAATAGTTTTGGCATCTCACTATCCATTGAAACTAAGAGATGTTGGCATCCTTAGGAACTTAGAATCTGGATGAAATTATTGAATTTCTCAGTTAAGCTTTATTTTTATTCTTGGACACAGCTTTCTGAGTCTTGGCCGTGACCCTACGCACTCTGTTTTCTAGTATTACCACCAGATACATAAATACCACAGACACTTCAACTGGGTGAACGCTCTCAGATTGTGATTCAGCTTTGCTAGAATCCCCAAATAGTTCTTAAGCACACTATTTTTGCTTTGGACCATGACTTTAACCACTCAATCTCAAGCTTTTCACTTGACACCTTCACGCCACAAGCACATGGTTAGGGACAGCTTGGTTTAGCCACTTAGGCCAGGATTTTATTCCTTTGGGCCCTCTTATCCATTAATGCTAAAAGCCTTGGGTCCTTTTACCCTTGCCCTTTGGTTTAAAGGGTTATTGCCTTTTTCAATCTACCCTCCTTTTCTTGCATTTTTGGGTAGTAATGGATTTTTCTGCTTTATTTTTTTTCTTTTTCCTTTTTGCCATTTTTTTTCTTTCTTGCATGCATGCATATATATATATATATATATATTTTTTTTTTCTTTTGCAACATGTTTTTTCTTTTTCTTTTGCTGCTCTTTCTTGCTTCAAGAATCAATTTTTAGATTTTTCAGATTATCAATAATATTTTTCCTTTTTCCTTATTCTTTCAAGAGCCAACGTTCTAAAGTTACAACCTCAAATATGCACTGTTTATTTCATACATTCAAAAAACAAAAGCAGATGACACCACATCAAACCAATTTAACTAATCTTATTTTAAACTTGAAATTCATGCATCTCTCAATTCTTTTCAATAAAATTTTTTTATTTAAGCAAGGTGAGAGATATATGGAACATTTTACAAATCAAAGACATCAATGCAAATTATTATCATGCAACTAGAACAAGAAACAGATAAATAAACAGACAGAAAATAGAAAAAATAAAATAGGAAAGGGGTGTAAAAGAGAACGAATCCACTTGAATGATGGTGGCTATTGCTCCTCCTTGAGGATCCAATCTAGTGGTTGATCTCTTCTATGTCACTCCTTTGTCTTTGTTGAGGCGGCTGCACAGGTTCATATGCATGCTCTCTAGTTTACTCCATCCTCTTCTTCTATACTAAAGAGTGGTATAAGTCACAAAGCAGAACTTTTGCAACACCAAACTTAAGAGCTTTGCTCGTCCTCGAGCAAATATGATCAATAGTATAGAAGAAGGTGGGGGTAGGTGGAGCTTTCGTGGAACCTACTGGTCCTTAGAAGCTAGGGAATCCAGATTTCCTGCTTCTCTGCATTGGCGTTTCAACTCCCAAGGGCTGCTCCCTAGCTGGCGTTCAACTTTTAACACTCTTTTTGGAGTGTTCTGTTTTCACTACTGTGAATTCTATCTCTGGACTGATGCATATGATCATAACTCTGAGACTGAAATAAAAACAAAAAAAAATAAATGAAGTTGAGTAAAGTTGGGTTGCCTCCCAACAAGCGCTCTTTTGAAGTCACTAGCTTGACCTTTAGCTCCTTATGGAGGAGAGTATTGGCTCAGATTTTTTCCCCTGATAGTGAATTTTCTTCTTGTCCTCCCATGAATGAACTCTACATGCTCTAGAGATAATACAAAGCTCACTGTATGTGGTAGGGTTGGCTTCTTGGTGAAGACAACTCTCATGCCAGGTGAGAGGCCTTTAGTTGGGACTTTCTTGTCTTTCCAAGCCTTAGGTACTTTCTTCTTAGTACCTTTGTGCTTAGAGCTTGTTGAGGGCTGCCCAACACCAAACTTAGAATTAATGTCTGGGGGCTTTACAGAGCTCTGCACATAAAGAGAAGGTTGGCACACTAGGTGTTGCACTGTTATCTCTCTTTTAGAGGGAGAATTAGGATGAGGCATCTTAACTAAGATGTGAACCCCCCTAACTTTAGGGTTAGTTCTCCCTTAGCCACATAAATGATAGCATTGGTAGTGGTTAGGAAAGGTCTTCCAAGGATGACACAGTCATCATCATCCTCTCTTATGTCCAAGACAATGAAGTTTGCAGGGATGTAGTGGTTTTCAACTCTAACCAAGACATCTTTCACGAAGCCATATGGCTTCTTCATGGTCTTTGGTGCACGAAATTGCAATCACACTTTCACAACTTCACACAACTAACCAGCAAGTGTACTGGGTCGTCCAAGTAATAAACCTTACGCGAGTAAGGGTCGATCCCACAGAGATTGTTGGTATGAAGCAAGCTATGGTCACCTTGTAAATCTTAGTCAGGCAGATTCAAATGGTTATAGATGATGAATAAAACATAAAGATAAAGATAGAGATACTTATGTTGAGAGCGCGCCAATTGGGCTTCTGTAGCTCCAGAAAATCCACTTCGAGTGCAGGGAGGTCAGAATCCAACAGCATCTGCAGTCCTTTTCAGCCTCTGAATCAGATTTTTTGCTCAGGTCTCTCAATTTCAGCCAGAAAATACCTGAAATCATAGAAAAACACACAAACTCATTGTAAAGTCCAGAAATATGAATTTTACATAAAAACTAATAAAAACATCCCTAAAAGTAGCTAGATCCTACTAAAA
>NC_029772.3:63319567-63325230 GCF_000817695.3 Arachis duranensis | reverse complement strand
GCTTTGCTAGAGTCCCCAATTAGAGGTGTCCAGGGTTCTTAAGCACACTCTTTTTGCCTTGGATCACAGCTTTATTTTTTTATATTTTTTTTTCTTTTTCTTTTTCTCTTTCTCTTTTCTTTTTTTTTTTTTCGTTTTTCTCTCTTTTTTTTGAATATTCACTGCTTTTTCTTGCTTCAAGAATCATTTTTATGATTTTTCAGATCCTCAGTAACATGTCTCCTTTTTCATCATTCTTTCAAGAGCCAACATTCATGAACCACAAATTCAAGATACATATGCACTGTTTAAGCATGAGGAATCTCAGGGATCTCATGATGAGAGGGGTCTCTTGTTTGCTCCATCATTTTCTTAGTGATGGGCTTGAGGTCATGCCTTCTTAGTTGAATCGGCTTCCCTCTCTCTTCCATTGAGCGCCCTCTTCACGGATGTCTATGAGGACTTGGTCCAACCTTTGATCAAAGTTGACCCTTTTTGAGTTTGAAAGGGACCTCGGGGATCACCTTCTTCATGGCCACAACTTCATAGAAGTGGTCTTGATGCACCCTTGAGATGAATCTCTCCATCTCCCATGACTCGGAGGTGGAAGCTTTTGCCTTCCCTTTCCTCTTTCTAGAGGTTTCTCCGGCCTTGGATGCCATAAATGGTTATGGAAAACCAAAAAGCAATGCTTTTACCACACCAAACTTAAATGGTTTGCTCGTCCTCGAGCAAAAGAAGAAAGAAGAGAGTAGAAGAAGAAGGAATAGAGGAGATGGAGGTGGCTTTGTGGTTCGGCCAAGGGGAGAAGTAGTGTTTAGGTTGTGTGAAAATGAAGTGGTGAAGATGGGTTTATATAGGAGTGGAGAGAGGGGTAGGGTTCGGCTATGGGAGGGTGGGTATGGGAGGGGAAAGTGGTTTGAATTTGAATGGTGAGGTAGGTGGGGTTTTATGAAGGATGGATGTGAGTGGTGAAGAGAATAGTGGGATTTGATAGGTGAGGGGTTTTTGGGGAAGAGGTATTTAGGTGATTGGTGAATGGGTGAAGAAGAGAGAGGGTGGTGGGGTAGGTGGGAATCCTGTGGGGTCCACAGATCCTGAGGTGTCAAGGAAAATTCATCCCTGCACCAAGTAGCAAGCAAAAATGCCCTTTGTGCCAATTCTGGCGTTAAACGCCAGGCTGGTGCCCATTTTTGGCATTTAACGCCAGCTTCTTGCCCTTTTCTGGCGTTTAACACCAGTCTGGTGCCCCTTTCTGGCGTTAAACGCCCAGAATGGTGCCAAACTGGGCGTTAAACGCCCAATTGCTGCCCTTACTGGCGTTTAAACACCAGCAAGGTTTTCCTCCAAGGTGTGCTATTTTTCTTTCTGTTTTTCATTCTATTTTTGCTTTTTCAATTGATTTTGTGACTTCTCATTATCATCAACCTACAGAAAACATAAAATAACAAAGGAAAATAGATAATATAATAAAATTGAGTTGCCTCCCAACAAGCGCTTCTTTATTGTCAGTAGCTTGACAAAGGGCTCTCATGGAGCCTCACAGATACTCAGAGCAATGTTGGAACCTCCCAACACCAAACTTAGAGTTTGAATGTGGGGGTTCAACACCAAACTTAGAATTTGGTTGTGGCCTCCTAATACCAAACTTAGATTTTGACTGTGGGGGCTCTGTTTGACTCTATTTTGAGAGAAGCTCTTCATGCTTCCTCTCCATGGTGACAGAGGGATATCCTTGAGCCTTAAACACTAAGGATTCTTCATTCACTTGAATGATCAATTCTCCTCTGTCAACATCAATCACAGCCTTTGCTATGGCTAGGAAGGGTCTGCCAAGGATGATGGATTCATCCATGCACTTCCCAGTCTCAAGGACTATGAAATCAGCAGGGATGTAATGGTCTTCAACTTTTACCAGAACATCCTCTACAAGTCCATAAGCTTATTTTCTTGAATTGTCTGCCATCTCTAGTGAGATTTTTGCAGCTTGTACCTCAAAGATCCCTAGCTTCTCCATTACAAAGAGAGGCATGAGGTTTACACTTGACCCTAAGTCACACAAGGCCTTCTTGAAGGTCATGGTGCCTATGGTACAAGGTATTGAGAACTTCCCAGGATCCTGTCTCTTTTGAGGTAATTTCTGCCTAGACAAGTCATCCAGTTCTTTGGTGAGCAAAGGGGGTTCATCCTCCCAAGTCTCATTTCCAAATAACTTGTCATTTAGCTTCATGATTGCTCCAAGGTATTTAGCAACTTGCTCTTCAGTGACATCTTCATCCTCTTCAGAGGACGAATACTCATCAGAGCTCATGAATGGCAGAAGTAAATTCAATGGAATCTCTATGGTCCCAGTGTGAGCCTCAGATTCCCATGGTTCCTCATTAGGGAACTCATTGGAGGCCAGTGGACGCCCATTGAGGTATTCCTTAGTGGCGTTCACTGCCTCTCCCTCCTCTCCAAATTCGGCCATGTTGATGGCCTTGCACTTTTCTTTTGGATTTTCTTCTGTATTGCTTGGAAGAGTACTAGGAGGGAGTTCAGTAACTTTCTTGCTCAGCTGACCCACTTGTGCCTCCAAGTTTCTAATGGAGGATCTTGTTTCAGTCATGAAACTTTGAGTGGTTTTGATTAGATCAGAGACCATGGTTGCTAAGTTAGAGTGGCTCTGCTTAGAATTCTCTGTCTGTTGCTGAGAAGATGATGGAAAAGGCTTGCTATTGCTAAACCTGTTTCTTCCACCATTATTGTTGTCGAAACCTTGTTGAGGTCTCTGTTGATCCTTCCATGAGAGATTTGGATGATTTCTCCATGAAGGATTATAGGTGTTTCCATAGGGTTCTTCCATGTAATTCACCTCTTCCATTGAAGGGTTTTCAGGATCATAAGCTTCTTCTTCAGATGAAGCATCCTTAGTACTGCCTGATGCATTTTGCATTCCAGACAGACTTTGAGAAATCAAATTGACTTGCTAAGTCAATATTTTATTCTGGGCCAATATGGCATTCAGAGTATCAATCTCAAGAACTCCTTTCTTCCGATTCGTCCCATTGTTCACAGGATTCCTTTCAGAAGTGTACATGAATTGGATAGATCAAGCTCAGCCCAAACATACACCAAGTGGGCGCCACCCTCACTAAGGTGGACTCATTCCATGTTCTTATTTCTCTATTTTTCGATTTTTATGCTTCATGTTTATTTATGTTTTGTGTCTCTACTTCATGATCATTAGTGTTTAGTAACTATATCTTAAAGTTATGAATAGTGTCATAGATTTGCAAGAATTCAGCTAATAATTGATGAGGATCTTCCAATGGAAGTCCATGGAACTTGCAATTCTGTTGCATTAAAGAAACTAATTGAGGCTTAAGCTCAAAGTTGTTTACTCCAATGGTAGGGATAGAGATGCTTCTCCCATAGAAGTCGGGAGTAGGTGCATTGAAGTCACCCAGCACCTTCCTTGCATTGTTGGCATTGTTGTTGTTTTCGGCTGCCATGTCTTCTTCTTCTTTGAAGATTTCTATTAGGTCCTCAGAGAGTTGTGCCTTAGCTTCTCTTAGCTTTCGCTTCAATGTCCTTTCAGGTTCAGGGTCAGCCTCAACAAGAATGCTTTTGTCTTTGCTCCTGCTCATATGAAAGAGAAGAGAATAAGAAAATATGGAATCCTCTATGTCACAGTATAGAGATTCCTTGCGGTGTCAGAGGAAAAGAAAAATAGAAGGAAAGGTAGAAGAACTCGAACTTATCAAAAGGGATGGAGTTCGAATTGTTCATTGAGGAATAGTGTTAGTCCATAAATAGAAGGATGTGAGAAGAAGGGAAGAAATTTTCGAAAATAAATTAAAAAGATTTTAAAAAAATTTTGAAAAAGATTTTGAAATTAGAAATTAAAAAGATATGATTTGAAAACTATTTTGAAAAGGATGTGATTAAAAAGATATGATGGAAAAGTTATGGTTTTAAAAAATGTGATTGAGAAGATATGATTTGAAAAACAATTTAAAAAGATTTAATTTTAAAAATTAATGACTTGGCTAACAAGAAAAGATATGATTCAAACATTAAACCTTTCTCAACAGAAAAGGCAACATACTTGAAATGTTGAATCAAATCATTAATTGATAGCAAGTATTTTTGAAAAAGGAAAGAAATTGATTTTGAAAAAGATTTGATTGAAAAGATTTGATTTGAAAAAGATTTGATTTTGAAAAGATTTTGAAAACTTGAAAAAAAATTTGATTTGAAAACAAAATCTTCCCTCTTGTGCCATCCTGGCATTAAACGCCTCCCAAAGCACTACCCTTTTAGGCGTTAAACACCCAACCAGGCACCCTGGCTGGCGTTTAAACGCCAGTTTGCCTTCTTCACTGGTCGTTTTGAACGTCCAGCTTTTTCTGTATAATTCCTCTGCAGTATGTTCTGAATCTTCAATTCTCTGTATTATTGACTTGAAAAGACACAAATTAAAATTTTTTTGGATTTTTAATAATGAGGAATAATCAAAATGCAACTAAAATCAAATAAACAATGCATGCAAGACACCAAACTTAAAAGTTTGTATACTATTGACACTAACAAAATGAGAATGCATATAAGAAACACAAAACACTTAAGACAAGAGAATTTAAAGATCAGAGCAAGGAAATCATCAAGAACATCTTGAAGATCACTTAAGACACATGAATGAATGCAAGAAGAACAGAAACATGCAATTGACACCAAACTTAACATGAGACACTAGACTCAACAAGAAACATACAATATTTTTGGTTTTTATGATTTTGTAATTTTTTTGGTTTTTTCGAAAATTAAGTGGGAAAAGAAAATAAAGATATCAAAATTCTTAATGAAAATTCCAGGAATCATGCAATGTTAGTCTAAAGCTTCAGTCTAAAGGAATTAGACATGGTCAGTCAAGCTTCAGCAGGACATTGCATTCAAGAGCTAAATTGATGAAGATCAATCAGCTTTGGTGATGATGAAAACATCACCATGAAACACTAGAATTCATTCTTAAGAATTCTGAAAAAAAATACCTAATCTAAGCAACAAGATGAACCGTCAGTTGTCCAAACTCAACAATCCCTGGCAACGGCGCCAAAAACTTGGTGCACGAAATTGCAATCACACTTTCACAAATTCGCACAACTAACTAGCAAGTGTACTGGGTCGTCCAAGTAATAAACCTTACGCGAGTAAGGGTCGATCCCACAGAGATTGTTGGTATGAAGCAAGCTATGGTCACCTTGTAAATCTTAGTCAGGCAGATTCAAATGGTTATAGATGATGAATAAAACATAAAGATAAAGATAGAGATACTTATGTAATTCATTGGTAAGAATTTCAGATAAGCGTATGGAGATGCTTTGTCCCTTCCGTCTCTCTGCTTTCCTACTGTCTTCATCCAATCCTTCTCACTCCTTTCCATGGCAAGCTGTATGTAGGGTTTCACCGTTGTCAGTGGCTACCTCCCATCCTCTCAGTGAAAATGTTCAACGCACCCTGTCACGGCACGGCTAATCATCTGTCGGTTCTCAATCAGACCGGAATAGAATCCAGTGATTCTTTTACGTCTGTCACTAACGCCCCGCCTTCAGGAGTTTGAAGCACGTCACAGTCATTCAATCATTGAATCCTACTCAGAATACCACAGACAAGGTTTAGACCTTCCAGATTCTCTTGAATGC
>NC_029772.3:63316227-63318441 GCF_000817695.3 Arachis duranensis | reverse complement strand
GGTTTATAAATTTAGGGGTTTGTTTTAGTGACAAACAATCTTTTGTATGTAAGGATTATTGTTGGTTTAGAAACTATACTTGCAACGAGAATTCATTTGTGAAATTCTAAACCGTCAAAAATCTAATCATCAAAATGGCGCCGTTGCCGGGGATTTGCAATGGTGTTATGTTATTGGTTATTGTACATATGTGAATATTGTGAATAGGTTTACCTTTTTTTTGCTTCTTAATTTTTGTTAGTTTTATTTTGTTCTCTCATTATGAACTCTCACTTTGGCTTTGAGTTTGGTTCTAATTGTGTTGTAGGAAATGTGGACTTTAATGGCAACATGTACCAAGGATGGAACACTCCAAGATGGGAGGAGCCTTAAGGAATTGATCACTCCTATTGGCAACAACCCCTGGATACTTATAGGTATAACCTATTGGCAACAACCTCTGGACACTTATAGGTATAACTCTCATCCTAGTGCATGTCAATTCAATAGCTATGCTGACTCTTTTTATGATAATCAAACACCACCATATGCCTATGAACCTTATCCTCAACATGAACCTCACGCATACTCACAAGCCTCTCCATACCAAGCACCTTCCTATAATCCATATCCATCATATGACCAATCATCCATACCATATTCTTATGACCATTATGAGCGAGAACCCTTAGAACCACCACAACCCTATCAAGATTACTCCCAAGAACCACCTCAATACACACCATCTCCATAATTTTATCAAGAGGAACCACCTTCCTACCATGAATCCTCTCTCCAAAATAATAAACCTTCCTACTCACCCCAAGCCCTAATGGACGATTCTCTCACTTTGTTACTTCAAGGACAAGAAGTCATGAAGCAGGATACACTTGAGTTTGTGACCAATTTGACCAAGGTGGTGCACACTTTAGCCCACCAATGTTTGAAGACTCAAGGTACTTCTGTGACCACATGTGAAAGGTTAAAAGAAGAGCAAAGCATGAAGGAGAAATTGGAAAATCCGGTGGAAAAGGAGGAGTCAAATTTTGTGTTAGAACAATTGGAGGAGCCTATGATCATTGAAGAAAAGGAAGAAGTGGTTGAAGATCTAGGGGATGTTGAAAGTCCATGGGAATGTAGCATCATGGAGCACTTTCCCAAGAAGCTTGATATTGATGTTGAGGAGGGTGCGCAACCTCCAAGGCATATCATAGTTGAAGACTTGGAAGAGGCCTATCAAAAGATGGATTCCATCATGGATGAATTCCTATCTACAATTGAATCCTCTCCCATTGGACATGAAGTTGAAGTTATAGAAGAGTGTGTACAACCTCCCAAGGAAAACGAAAATGGCATGGTGTATATCGAAATTGAAGAATATGAAGAGGTCGATCAAGAGATGGATTCATTCATCAATGAATTCCTATCCAAAATTGAATCACCTCCCATTGGGCAAGATGAAGTTCTTGAAGACAACACCAAGCCAAGTGGAAAAAGGGAAAAGGTTGAATTTGAAGAAGCTTGTGAAGAGGTGGAAGCAACCCAAGAAGAGCCTAAAGAAGTAGACATTGCATTGTCTAAGTGTGGGGAAGTCTCCCTTCCCATCCAACACAACATTCGAGTGGGTAAAACTCTTATCCCTAAGCCTTACTTTCTCACTTGAATATGGTTTAATTGAAAATGATGGTCAACTTAGAGCTCTTTGTGGAGTCAAAAGTATAAGAGAGTTGTGTAGTGGTTGGAAACATCATTCTAAACTCATGACGGTTGTTAGCTCAAAATTCAAGGGCAATGGTTGGTATAGAACCAAATTGCATGGGTCTAGGAAGTTGTTTGGAGGTTTCTTTGAGAATTCCAAGGCCACACCACCCGGATGGAATAATGATGATCAAATTAAGGACGGGTGTCAAAACAAAGTGTGGGATCCCAGAGCGCACAATGAAAATCAAATTTGGGAGCTCATGGTTTGTTTGGAACTCCATCAAAGCTTGAAGATATTGAAATTGAAGAATGGAGCTTATTGGAGATTCAAGCATTGGTGGAAGTTCCAAGATGAGTACAAGCACAAGCCACCTTGAGAAGAGCTCCCCATAAGTCCAACTTAAGGACTTAAACTAAAAGTGCTAGGTGGGAGACACCCCACCATGGTAAACTCTTTCCATCCTCTTTTAGTTTTGTTTAATAAGTGATTTGAATTACCATTGCAGGTAGATTTTCATTTCATATTGATTTGTT
>NC_029772.3:63311705-63313227 GCF_000817695.3 Arachis duranensis | reverse complement strand
AGCCTTGTGGGCCCAATCCAACTCATTTTTGATGCTATTTAAGCCAAGGATTGAAGAGAAATCAACATATTTTTTATCATTAGTCATAGTTTAGTTTTAGAAGAAGTTAGAGTTAGTTTCTAGAGAGAGAAGCTCTCTTTTCTCTCTAGAATTAGGATTAGGAATTAGGGTTAGATTAGGATCTCATAGTTCTAGGTTTAATTCAAGTCTCCTTCTACTTCTACCTTCAATTGGTGATTGCTACACTTTGGTTCTTCTCTCTATCCCTATTCTCTTGTTGTAATTTCTCTTCTTTTGTTTCTAGGTTTTGTAATTGAGATATGTTTGTTCTTTTGTTTTCTTTTAATAATGCAATTTGAGATAATTCATGTGATTGTGATGTTGTTGATTGTTGTTTTGTTAATTCTTTGTAATTGTTGGTTGTTGATTCCTTTTATTCTTACAAATAAAAATGCTTTCTTTCATTACCCTCCAAGTGTTTGATGAAATGCTTGAGAGGATGTTAGAGTAGGATTTTATGTTCTTGGCTTGAGAAGGTAACTTAGGATTTCTTGAGTCACTAGTGTCCAATTGATTGCTAGTTGATAGCCATTAACTCTAGCCTTCATTAATCCAATTAGTGGAAAGCTAGGACTTATGGACTAGGATTGATATAACTCACTTGACTTTCCTTTGTTAATTGATTTAAGGATGACTAAGTGGGATTAATCCTTGCAACTACCATACTTGTGGCTAGTGATAATGATGAAGACCCTTGACAACCAAATCTTGCCAAGACCATTTTGTTAATAAAGTTTTCTTACCATTTACTATTCATTTTTCTCATCTAAAACCCCAAAATAAATAAATCCATAACCAATAACAAGAACACTACCCTGCAAGTCCTTTGAGAGACGACCCGAGGTCCAATACTTCGGTTTATAAATTCTAGGGGTTTGTACTAGTGACAAACAACTTTTTGTATGAAAGGATTATTGTTTGGTTTAGAAACTATACTTTACAACGAGATTTCATTAGTGAAATTCTAAACCATCAAAAATCCATTCGTCAGTTCTCAATCAGGTTGGAATAGAATCCAGTGATTCTTTTGCGTCTGTGATGAGCGGATAATTTATACGCTTTTTGGCATTGTTTTTAGGTAGTTTTTAGTAAGTTCAAGCTACTTTTAGGGATGTTTTCATTAGTTTTTATGTTAAATTCACATTTCTGGACTTTACTATGTGTTTGTGTGTTTTTCTGTGATTTCAGGAAATTTCTGGCTGAAATTGAGGGACCTGAGCAAAACTCTGAGAAGGAGGCTAACAAAGGACTGTTGATGCTGTTAGAATCTGACCTCCCTGAACTCGAAATGGATTTTCTAGATCTACATAACTCCGAATGGCGCGCTCTCAACGGCGTTGGAAATTAGACATCTAGAGCTTTCCAGCAATATATAATAGTCCATACTTTATTCGAAGAATGACGACGTAACTTGGCGTTGAACGCCAAATACATGCTGTTGTCTGGAGTTAAACGCCAGAAA
>NC_029772.3:63311275-63311504 GCF_000817695.3 Arachis duranensis | reverse complement strand
TAGTAGCTAGTCTAGTATAAATAGGATAAGTTACTATTGTATTAGACATCTTTTGACAGTTTAATCTTTTGACTGTTTAGTCTTTGATCATTCGGTCTTTTGATCATTGAGGGGGCTGGCCATTCGGCCAAGCCTGAACCTTTTCCTTATGTATTTTCAATGGTGGAGTTTTTGCACACCATAGATTAAGGGTGTGGAGCTCTGCTGTACCTCAAGTTTCAATACAATC
>NC_029772.3:63308357-63310822 GCF_000817695.3 Arachis duranensis | reverse complement strand
GAAAGTAGAGATTCAAGAGGAGCACAGCATCTCCATACACTTATCTGAAATTCCCACTATTGCTTTACATAAGTATTTCTATCCCTTTTTATTTTCCATTTATTATTAATTTTCGAAACCTATAACCATTTAATCTGCCTAACTGGGATTTACAAGATGACCATAGCTTGCTTCATACCAACAATCTCTGTGGGATCGACCCTTACTCACGTAAGGTATTACTTGGACGACCCAGTACACTTGCTGGTTAGTTGAACGGAGTTGTGTCCACACATAAGTGCCATAATAATGATTCCATACAACAACAAAGAATACTACATTCATGTGATCACAATTTCGTCCACCAAGTTTTTGGCGCCGTTGCCGGGGATTGTTCGAGTATGGACAACTGACGGTTCATCTTGTTGCTCAGATTAGGTAATTTTCTTTTCAAAAATTTTTCTTTAATTTTCGTTTTTTTTCAAAGAATATTTTCGAAAAAATAAAAGAAAATACAAAAAAAAATTAGAAAATCATAAAAACAAAAAATATTTTGTGTTTCTTGTTTGAGTTTTGAGTCAATTTTTAAGTTTGGTGTCTTTTGCATGCTTTAAAAATTTTTTCTTGCATTTTTCGAAAATTCATATATTCATGGTGTTCTTCATGATCTTCAAGTTGTTCTTGACAAGTCTTCTTGTTTGATCTTGATGTTTTCTTGTTTTGTGTCTTTTGTTGTTTTTCATATGCATTTTTCGTTTGTTAGAGTCCATGCATTAAAGATTTCTATGTTTGGTGTCTTGCATGTTTTCTTTGCATCAAAAATTTTTCAAAATTATGTTCTTGATGTTCATCATGATCTTCAAAGTGTTCTTGGTGTTCATCTTGACATTCATAGTGTTCTTGCATGCATCTTGTGTTTTGATCCAAAATTTTCATATTTTGGGTCATTTTTGTGTTTTTCTCTATCATAATTAAAAATTCAAAAATCAAAAAATATCTTTTCCTTATTTTTCTCCAAATTTTTGAAAATTTGAGTTGACTTAGTCAAAAATTTTTTAAAATTAGTTGTTTCTTACAAGTCAAGTCAAATTTTCAAATTTAAAAATCTTATCTTTTCAAAATCTTTTTCAAAAATCAAATCTTTTTTAATTTTTCTTTTTTCAAAAATTTCAAAAACCTTTTTCAAAATATTTTTCAAAATATTTTTCTTATCTTTATATCAAATTTTCGAAAATTAGCTAACAAGTAATGTGATTGATTCAAAAATTTGAAGTTTGTTATTTTCTTGTTAAGAAAGGTTCAATCCTTAAATTCTAGAATTTTATCTTTTAGTTTCTTGTTGGTCAAGTAATTAATTTTAATTTTAAAATTAAATCTTTTTCAACCATATCTTATCTATCTTATCTTTTTATCTTATCTTTTTATCATATCTTTTTAAAATTATATCTTTTTCAAAAATTTGATTTTAAAATATCTTATCTAACTTCTTATCTTCTTATCTTTTCAAATTTGATTTTAATATCTTTTTCAACTAACTATTTGACTTTTTGTTTGTTTCTTATCTTTTTCAAAACCACCTAACTACTTTTTCCTCTTTAATTTTCGAAAATATCTCATCCCTTTTTCAAAAATTCTTTTTAGTTAATTAATTGTTTTAAATTTTAATTTTAATTATATCTTATCTTTCGAAAATTATTAACTTCTTTTTCAAAATTATTTTCGAAATTCTCTATCTCTCCTCTTCTTCTATTTATTTATTTATTTACTAACACTTCTCTTCATCTCTCTTCATCTCAAATCACTACCTCTATCCTTTACCATTCTTCCTCTACCCCCTTCTTTCTCTACTAATAATAAGGATCCTCTTTGCCCAAATATAGGGGATTCATTTTCTTTTCTTGTTTTCTTCTCTTTCATATGAGCAGGAACAAGGAAGAAGGTATTCTTCTTGAAGCTGATCCTGAACCTGAAAGGACTCTGAAGAGAAAACTAAGAGAAGACAAAAGCTTCCACCTCTGAGTCATGGGAGATAGAGAGATTCATCTCAAGGGTCCATAGCTCAGTAGAAGAGCATTTGACTGCACATCAAGAGAGCATGAGAAATTCCCTCTTCAAGAAATCCCTGAGATACCTCAGGGGATACATGTTCCTCCACATAATTATTGGGAGCAACTAAGGATAGGAGCACCAAAATCACTATGGATCATGCAACAGAAGCAAGGAAGAGACATAAAGGAGCTCAAAAAGCACCATTGGACCTTCAAGAAGGCGCCACCCTCACTCAGGTGGACTCATTCCTTGTTCTTATTTTCTCTGCTTTTTTGGTTTTTATGCTTCATGTCTATCTATGTTTTGTGTCTCTACTTCATGATCATTAGTATGTAGTAACTATGTCTTAAAGCTATGAATAATTTCTATAAATCCTTCACCTCTCTTAAATAAAAAAAATGTTTTTAATTCAAAAGAACAAGAAGTACATAAATTTC
>NC_029772.3:63308090-63308226 GCF_000817695.3 Arachis duranensis | reverse complement strand
GTTTATGAATGTTAAAATTGTTGGCTCTTGAAAGAATGATGAACAAAGAGAAATGTTATTGATGATCTGAAAAATCATAAACTTGATTCTTGAAGCAAGAAAAAGCAGTGAAAAAGCAAAGGCTTGCGAAAAAAAA
>NC_029772.3:63271349-63303358 GCF_000817695.3 Arachis duranensis | reverse complement strand
CTGGAAAACAAAGTGCTTAGGGCCACGGCCAAGACTCATAAAAGTAGCTGTGTTCAAGAATCAACATACTTAACTAGGAGGCTGACAAAGGACTGCTAATGTTGTTGGAATCTGACCTCCCTACACTCAAAATGGATTTTCTGGAGCTACAGAACTCCAAATGGCACGCTCTCAACGGAGTTGAAAAGTAGACATCCAGAGATTTCTAGCAATATATAATAGTCCATACTTTATTCGGGAATTGACGACGTAAAGTGGCGCTCAACGCCAAGTACATGCTGCTGTCTGGAGTTAAACGCCAGAAACACGTCACAACCCGGAGTTGAACGTTCACATGGACAAAGAAGTTTGTTCCATGGTTCCAAATGATGCAAAAAACCAATCATTTACCACTTGGTTTGAGTTAAAGCGAGGAGTAGAAATTGAATTTAGTCCTTCCATGTTTAATTGTTCTTGAGCTGCTCTATTCAAGATTACTCAACAAGGGTCAGTAGAAAATTGTTACCTTGAATTTACTGCTCTGGCAAATAGATCACAAATTAACCTCCTGGAGCATTGATTGATTGTTTTATTAGTGGCCTGAAGCAGATATTAAGAGACATGTGATTGCTCAATGCTTATGATCTCTCATTCGTGCAGTCTCACTAGCCAAATTATATGAAGAAAAATACACCACCACCACCTTCTTCCATTTTCAGAGGCTGATTTAGTATTGGGAAGCATAACATTTTACCTCAAGAGCATAACACAGATGCTATAGCTGGGGCTTATACTATGTACATCACACCTACATAAACAGAAAAGTAAGTAGAGAATTTTCCTACCTCACCACAAGACCTGGAACTAGAGCTAGCACTAATACTTCATAGCTATAAGAAAATCTTTTAGGAACATGTGAGCTTGCCACCACCAAGGTCTCATGATCATTGTATTTCATTGGTTGCAGATGCAACACCGGTAAAGGTAAAACCCTATAGATATCCTCATAGCCAAAAAGAACAAATAAAACTGATGATTAGAAAAATATTGCAAGAGGGTATTATACATCCGAAGAGTCTTTTTTTTCCTTTCCAGTATTACTAGTAAAAAAAAAAGATGAAACTTGGAGATTTTTGCACAAACTATAGGGCCTTAAATGCAATTACAATCAAAGATTCATTTCCTATTCTAATAGTAGATGAGCTTATTGATGATAGACATAAGACGACATTTCAGACTCATCAAGGGCATTACGAGTGGTTAGTAATGTTGTTTGAGTTCACTAATGCTCTGGCAACATTTCAAGTATTGATGAATGATATTTTTCAAGAATTTTTGAGGAATTTTGTGCTAGTTTTCTTTAATGATATATTAGTTTATAGTCCATCATGACCCCTACATCTCCAGCATCTTTAGAGGGTTCTAGAGGTACTAAAGAAGGAATTCTTTTTTGCAACATTATCCAAATGTTCATCTGATCAATTGGAGATTGATTATTTGGGCCATACCATCAATGGAAAAGGAGTCAACATAGAGAAAGATAAAATTCAAGTTGTGATAGATTGGCCAACTCCTACTAATTTAAAATGGTTAAGTGGGGTTGACAGGTTACTATAGACGTTTTAAAAAGGAGTATGCATCTATAGCCTAGCTCTTTAACCAATTTACTAAAGAAAGACTTTTTCGCTTGTAATCCAGAGGCTATTGAGGCATTTGACAAACTCAATAGTGCTATCATAGCAGCACCATTCCTAGCATTACCTAATTTTTTATAGCCTTTTACATTGGAAATAGATGCTTCAAGCAATGGTATAGACGTTATGTTAAGTCAGAAAGATATACCCATTGCATACTTCTCAAAGAAATTATCTTCATGACTGTAAAAACAATATACTTATATAAGAGAATTTTATGCCATTTGGTAGCACGATTCCCCACAACTTCGTACTGTTGTACCAGCAAGTGCATTGGGTCATCCAAGTAATACCTGAGCGAGTCAGGGTCGATCCCACAAGGATTGTGGTTTGAAGCAAGCTATGGTTATCTTGCAGGTCTTAGTCAGGCAGATCAGAAGGTTGTTGATTGTGAAAGGAATACAGAATTGTAATAAAGTTAAAGAATAGGAATAGGAATAGGGTTAAGGATTGGAGTTGCTTTGTCTTTTTGAATTAACTCTAGTATTACTGTCTTCTTTGCTTGTGAATGATCTTCTTTCATGGCATGCTGTATGTTATCAAAGCCATTGCCCGTGGTCATTGATCTTCTCTACTCCAGATCAAATTCCATTGCCCGTGGTCATTCAATCTAACGGAGGGTGAAGCTCTAGCAGTTCATTCTCTTGGCAATCCTACTCAAAATGCCACAGACAAGGTTGAATCTTCTAGATAAGAGAACACTGCTTCTATGGATTCTAGCCTATATCACAGAGACCCTAATCTCCCAGGAAATTGGCTGAACTGCTATCTTGAGAAGTCCTCAACGAAGTTGTGGATTAACCGTCTGAGAGATGTATAAATATAGCTGTTGGCTCGTGCTTTCCTACCAAGTATTCACACGAACCCAAGTAGACGCGGGTATTTGTTAGGCACGTTTATCTTAATGTGATGAACAGAGCTAATTTGTTAGATAATCCTATTCACCACGATGAGGATCGGATATACATCTTAAAAGTAAATCAAACACGGATCGAAGAAGAAACAGTAATACTTTTATTAATTCATAGGACTCAGTAGGGCTCCTCCCCTCAACCTAAGAGGTTTAGAAACTCATAATGAAGTAAAATACAATGCAATACTTAAAAAATAGCATCCTCGCGTCTAAATTACATAAATTTAATTCTTTAAATACTAAACAGATGACTAGTAAGGGTAAAATAGTTTATTTAGTGCTAAAATACACTTCTGGGGTCCACTTGGTCAGTGTTTGGACTGAGCTTTGATGAGATCCACGTGTTGTGAGGTCTCTTGGGCGTGGAACGTCAGCTAGGGGGTCCTCACTGGGCATTTGTACATTGGTCTCTGCTCTTTGGGCACTGGACACCTGGAAGGGGGGCAGGTAGCTGGCGTTTGGACGCCAGTTTTGGGCCTTCTAATCCAAAGCAAAGTATGAACTATTATATATTGCTGGAAAGCTCTGGAATTCAGCTTTCCATAGCCGTTGAGAGTGCTCCAGTTAAACTCTGTTGCTCCCGAAAAGCTCTTCTGAATGCAAGGAGGTCAGATCCAGACAGCATCTGTAGTGCATTCTCTGTCTCTGAATCAGACTTCGGCTCCAGCTCCTCAATTTCAATTAGAAAATACCTAAAATTGTACAAAAACACAAAAACTTATAGTAGAATCCAAAAATGTGAATTTAACACTAAAACCTATAAAAACTTAATAAAAACTACTAAAACTATATGAAAATGATGTCAAAAAGCGTATAAAATATCAACTCATCACAACACTAAACTTAAATCGTTGCTTGTCCCCAAGCAACTAAAAACACAGTAGGATAAAAAGAAAATTAAGATACAATAAATTTCTAAGTTTCAAATGAAGCTCAGTAAAGATCAGATGAGCGTGACTTAGTAGCTTTTTGCTTCTGAATAGTTTTGGCATCTCACTATCCATTAAAACACAGAATGGATGGCATCTTTAGGAACTTAGAATCTAGATGATATTATTGACTCTCCTAGTTAAGCTTATTTTGATTTTTGAATACATCTTTTTGAGTCTTGGCCGTGACCCTAAGCACTCTGTTTTTCAATATTACCACCAGATACATTCATGCCATAGACACTTTAACTGGGTGAACCTTTTTAGATTGTGACTCAGCTTTGCTAGAGTCCCTAGATAGAGGTGTCCAGTGTTCTTAAGCACACTCTTTTTTTGCTTTGGACCACAACTTTAACTGCTCAGTCTCAAGCTTTTCATTGACACCTTCACGCCACAAGCACATGATTAGGGACAGCTTGGTTTAGCCGCTTAGGCCAGGATTTTATTCCTTTTGCCGCTCTTAACCACTGATGCTCAAAGCATTGGGCCTTTTTACCCTTGCCTTTTGGTTTAAATGGTTATTGGCTTTTTGCTCTTGCCTTTTGTTTTAAAGAGCTATTGACTTTTTCTGCTTGCTTTTTATTTTTTATTTTTTTTATTTTTCACCACTTTTTTTCTCTCTCTCTCTCTATCTCTCTCTTTTTTTGCGTGCAAGCTTTTCCTTTTTCTTTTTTCTGCTTTTTCTTGCTTTAAGAATCAATTTTAGATTTTTCAGATTATCACTAATATTTCTCCTTTTTCTTTATTATTTCAAGAGCCAACATTCTAAAATCACAACTTCAAATATGCACTTTTTAATCATACATTCAGAAAATAAAAGCAAATGACACCATATCAACATAATTAGACTAATCTTATTTTAAACCTGAAATTCATGCATCTCTCAATTCTTTTGGAATAAAAATTTTCTCAATTCATGCCCAGGGCCTGCTCTATTACTGGCGTTCAACGCCAGCAATGCTCCCTTCTTGGGGCGTTGAACGCCCAGCAGGGATACCCTGGCTGGCGTTCAATTGTTAATACTCTTTCTGGAGTGTTCTATTTTTACTACTGTGAATTTTGTCTCTTGACTGGTGCATATGATCATGAATATAACAATTGAAAGAAAAACAAAAGAAAATAAATATGGTTGAGTAAGGTTGGTTGCCTCCCAACAAGCACTCTTTTAACGTCACTAGCTTGACCTTAAGCTCCTTATGGAGGTGAGTATGGGCTCAGATTTTTGCCCCTGACAGTGAATTTTCTTCCTGTCCTCTCATGAATGAGCTCTACATGCTCTAGAGATAAGACATGATTCACTGTATGTGGTAAAACTGGATTCTTAGTGAAGACAACTCTCATGCCAGGTGAGAGGCCTTGAGTAGGAACTTTCTTGTCCCTCCAGCCTTTAGGTACTTTCTTTTCAATACCTTTGTGCTTAGAGCTTATTGAAGGCTGCCCAACACCAAACTTAGATTTGATGTCTGGGGGCTCTGCAATGCTCTGCACAGAAAGAGAGGGTTGGCACACTAGGTGTTGCACTGTTATCTCTCTTTTAGAGGGAGAATTGGGATGAGGCATCTTGAATAAGATGTGGTCCTCCCCTAACTTTAGGGTTAGTTCTCCCTTAGCCACATCAATGATAGCATCGGCTGTGGCTAGGAAAGGTCTTCCAAGGATGACACAGTCATCCTTATCCTCTCTCATATGGCTTCTTCATGGTCTTGTCTGCCATTTCTAATGAGATGTGTGCAGCTTGTACCTCAAGGATTCCCAACTTCTCTATTACAGAGAGTGGCATGACGTTGATGCTTGACCCTAAGTCACACAGAGCCTTTTCAAAGGTCATGGTGCCTATGGTGCAAGGAATCAGAAAGCGTCCAGGGTCTGGAAGCTTCTGAGGTAGCTCTTGCTGAACCAAAGCATAGAGTTCTTTGGTGAGAAGTGGAGGTTCTTCCTCCAGAGGCTTTGTACCAAATATCTTGGTATTCAGCTTAATTAGAGTTTCTAGGAAACGAGCAACTTGCTCTTTCTTAGTGTTTTCATCTTCATTTGAGGATGAGTAGTCATCAAAACTTATGCATTGTAGGAGTGCATTCAAAGGAACCTCAATGGTCTTTATGGTTTCCTTTGGTTCTGGGCTAGAGGGTTCTTGAGTGGGCTTTAATCACTCAGAGGGTGTGCTTTGACTAGCGTTCAACGCCAGCTTTGTCAGCTTATTGGGCATTAAATGCCCTTGCTGTCCATTCTGACTGGTGTTAAATGCTAGTTCCTCTAACATTCTGGGCGTTGAACGCCCAGCAGAGATGTCCTTGCTGGCGTTCAATGCCAGCTTCCCTAGGTGAGTGGGCATTGAACGCCCAGTGAGGGGTTCCTTACTGGCATTCAGCGCCAGAATGGCTGCCTGGTTGGGCGTTGAATGCCCAGTGAGGGATTTCTTATTGGCGTTCAGCACCAGAAAGCCTTCCTGTTTGGGCGTTGAATGCGCAGCCAATGCTTCCTGACTGGCATTCAACGCCAGCTTTTCTGCTAGGATGGACGTTAAACGCCCAGTGAGGCATTCTTCACTGGCGTTTAATGCCAGGCTTGCTGCCATTGTGGGCATTGAATGCCCAGTGAAGGCTTCTTCACTAGCGTTCAATGCCTTTCCATCCTCCTCTAATTCGGCCTTTACCTCCATGGTTATGTCCTTGCACTCTTCTCTAGGATTTACCTCATTGTTACTCAGAAGAGTGTCTGGAAGAGTCTCAAAGATCCTCTTGCTCAGTTGACCAACCTGTACCTCCAAGTTTCTAATGGAGCACCTTATTTCATTAATGAAATTGTGGGTGGTCTTAGTGAGGCTGGAGACTAAAATGGCTAAGTTAGAGAGGTTCTGCTTAGAAGTCTCTATATTCCCTTGAGAAGATGAGAATGGTGGTCTGTTGTTGAACCTATTTTGGTTCCTACCACCTTGATTGAAACCTTACTGAGGTTTCTGCTGATCCTTCCATGAGAGGTTAGAATGATTCCTGCATGAAAGGTTGTAAGTGTTTCTATAGGGCTCTCCCATGTAATTCACCTCTTCCATGGTAGGTTGATCAGGATCATAAGCTTCTATCTCAGAAGATGCTTCCTGATTATTGCCAGCTGTAGCTTGCAGCCCAGTCAGATGTTGAGAGATCATGTTGACCTGTTGGGTCAAGATCTTATTCTGAGCTAGAATGGCATTCAGAGTCTCAACTTCATGAACTCCTTTCTTCTGAGAGGTTTCATGGTTTACAGGATTCCTTTCAGAAGTGTACATAAACTGGTTCTTAGTAACCATTTCAATGAGTTTCCTTGCTTCTGCAGGTGTTTTCTTTAAGTGGAGGGATCCACTTGCAGAGTTGTCCAATGAAATTTTGGACATCTCAGACAAACCATCATAGAACACGCTTATGATGGACCACTCTGAGAGCATGTCAGGAGGACATCTCCTGATCTGTTGCTTGTATCTTTCCCAAGCTTCATAGAAGGATTCACCTTCTCTTTGTCTGAAGGTTTGAACTTCCACTCTAATCTTACTCATCCTTTGAGGGGGAAAGAACTTAGTCAGAAAAATATTAACTAGTTTTTCCCAAGAGTTAAGACTCTCTCTAGGTTGGGCTTCCAACCAAAACCTAGCTCTGTCTCTTAAAGCAAAAGAAAAGAGCATCAGCTTGTAGACTTCAGGATTAACTCCATTAGTCTTTACAGTATCATAGATCTGTAGGAATTCTACTAAGAACTGATATGGATCTTCCAATAGAAATCCCTGGAATTTGCAGTTCTGCTGTAGAAGAGAGACTAACTGAGACTTAAGCTCAAATTTGTTAGCTCCAATGGTAGGTACATCAATGGTGAAGTCACCAAGGACATTTCTAGGCTCCTGTTAGAGGTAGACATGGTGAAGTTAGAGGTAGGCATGGTGAAGTCACCAAGGACCTTTCTAGGCTCCTGTTATGGTTCGGCCATGTCCTCTAGTTCTTGTCCAAAACTTTCTGAAAGGTCTCTTTCGGAGTGTTGTGCTTTAGCTTGTTGTAAACGCCTCCTCATAGTCTTTTTAGGTTCAGGATTAGGTGTCAAGAGGGGTTCTTTATCCCTATTCCTGGTCATAAACAAGAAGTCCAAAAAAAGAAAGAAAAGAAAGAGACTTCCAATAGACAAGAAGCTCCTCCTTAGAGTCAGAATAGAAGAAGGAAGAAGAAGAAAGAAAATAAGAAACAAAAGAAATAAAAGAAATAAATACCTTGGATATAGTATATAAGAGTAAATAAAGAAAGGAAATCACAAGAAAGCTTTTTGTGCCAATTGGCATGAAGCTTCAAGTGAGATATGAAGAAGAAAAGAAAGAAGATAAAGAAGTTGAGGTGGACCAAGAGTTGAAACAAGTAGAGTTGAATGAATAGAGACTAGAAGAGAAGGAGTCTAAATAGAAAAAGTAAGTAAGATTTAAAATATTTTTATTTTTATTTTATTTATTTAATTAATTTTTTGAAAATTAAATTAAATTAATTTAAAAAGATTTGAATTTTAATTGTTAAATTTTTGAAAATAGAGGAGGGAAGAGAAGAAGAATTTTTCGAAAATTAAGAGATGTGAGAGTTAGTTAGGTGGTTTTGAAAAAATAAGAGAGAAAAAAAGAGAGATATTTTTGGAAATTAAGAAGAGAAGAGAGTTAGTTAGGTGGTTTTGAAAAAAAAAAGAGAGACAAAGAGAAATATATTTTCGAAAATTTGAGAGGGAAAAGTTAGGAGGTTTTGAAAAAGATGAGAGAGAAGATCAGAGATTAATTAAGAAAAGATTTTTAATTAAAAAAATAAAATAGAGGATAAGATAAGAAAAGATTTAAAATTCAAATTTGAAATTAGAAAAAAATAAGATAAGATTTTAAAAAGTTTTGAAAAAGATGATTTTAAAATTAGAAGTTAGAAAAGATAAGATAAGAAACAAAAAAGATAAGATTGGAAAATTGATTTTGAAAAAGATTTAATTTTAAAAATTTGAAATTTTAAAAAGATAAGATAAAAATTTTTAATTTTAAAAAAGATATGATGAGATTTGAAAAAGATAAGATTTTTTTTTGAAAAGATATGATTTTTATTTTTGAAAAAAATTGATTTTTGAAAACTTG
Organism: Arachis duranensis; assembly: GCF_000817695.3. Lineage (NCBI taxonomy): Eukaryota > Viridiplantae > Streptophyta > Magnoliopsida > Fabales > Fabaceae > Arachis > Arachis duranensis. The sequence goes on along the minus strand of NC_029772.3, from coordinate 63,294,730 downwards.
ACAACTAAGATATGATAAGATTAAATTTTAAAATCAAAATCTGAATTTTTATGCTAATTTTCGAAAATTATAGTTAAGATAAGATAGAAAAGACATCTTTTTATTTTTTTGAAACACTAAACATACAAATTTTAAGATAAAGACACACACAAGACTCAAGAATACTTTGAATATTAACAAGAACACAAAGAACAAAATTTAAAGACTCAAAGAACACAAGAACATAACAAGAACACCAAACTTAACATTTTTAGAAAACCAAAAATAAATTTTCGAAAAACACAAGAAAACACCAAACTTAAAAATTGAAACAAGATTTAAACAAAGAAAAATTCTTTTTGAAAAGTTTTTGAAAGGACTCAAAGAACACAAAAATTTTTAACCAAGAACATAAACAAAAAGACTTAAACAAAAATGCAGAGGATCCCAAAAATAAACTATATAAAAAAGGTTTTTGAAAATTTTTAAAATGTTTGTAATTGAAGAGCATGAACAGGTAGGATTTAAACCAAGAACATAAATTAAACAAAGGAAACAAAAATATTTTTGAAAAATAATTTAAAATTTTTGAAAATTTGAAGAAGATAAAAATAAAAATAAAATACTTTAATCAAAGTTATACTCATGCAAAAATCAAAGACTCAACAAGAACAATAAATTGAACAATGAAAAGAAAAATAATTTTGAAAAAGGTTTTAAGAATTTTTTAAAAAATAGAAGAAGAAGGAAACAAAAATTAACGACTCAAATAAAACAAAAATTACCTGTTCTAGGGAGCAAGACAATCTGTCAGTTTGTCCAAACTCAACAATCCCCGGCAACGGCACCAAAAAGTTGGTGCACGTGTACGCAAAACCCCCACACCTTTTCGTACAGCAGCAGTACTAGCAAGTGCACTGGGTCGTCCAAGTAATACTTGAGCGAGTCAGAATCGATCCCACGAGGATTGTGGCCTGAAGCAAGCTATGGTTGTCTTGCAGGTCTTAGTCAGGCATATCAAAAGTTGTTGGATTAAGTATATATGGAGTTGGATGAAGTATCATGAAACTACGAAAGGAATACTAGGAATTATATGATGGGAATTGAGTTGAGTGTCGGAGTTGCTTTGTCTTTCTGAAGTAACTCTGGTACTACTACTCTCTTTGCTTGTGAGTGATTTCTTCAATAGCTGGCTGTATGTGATTGACACTAGTTTGAGCAGCTGCCAATACTCCTCCGTATCTGAACTCCAGGGTTAGTGTGGATCCATCTCTACTTGAGGGTGAAGCGCGTACAGTCCATTCTCCTTTATTATCCTACTCAAAACGTCACAGACAAGGTCGGATCTTCTAGATCAGAGATTGCTACATCTTTAGGTTCTAGTCTCTACCACAGAGACCCTAATCTTCCCAAAAATCGGCTGAACTGATGTCTCGAGAAATCCCCAACGAAGTCGTGGATTAGCCGTCTGAGAGATGTATATTCAAGCTGTTGGTCATCCTTGTCCGGTGAAAAATGCATTCTGACCCAACTAGACGCGGGTGTTTGTCAAGCACGTTCATCTTAATGTGATGAACAGAGCTAATTGGTTAGATCATCCTTTTCACCATGATGACGTACGAATATACATCTTAGAATTAATCAAACACGGATCAAAGAGTAACAGTAGTACTTTTATTAATTCATAGGACTCTGTAGGGCTCCTCCCCTCAACCTAGGAGGTTTACAGAAGTAAAAACACAAAGTAAACGAAAATATGGCAGACCTCCCCTAATGGAGAATTAATTATAAAACGTGTAAAGAGTCTTTAAATACTAAACAGATGACTAGTAAGTGTAAAATAGTCTATTTAGTGCTAAAATCCACTTCTGGGGCCCACTTGGGGAGTGTTTGGGCTGAGCTTTGATGAGATCCACGTGCTATGAGGCTCCTTGGGCGTGGAACGCCAGCTAGGGTCCTCTCTAAGCCTTTGGACGATGGGCTCTGCTCTTTGGGCGTTGGACGCTTGGAAGGGGGCAGGAAGCTGGCATTGGATGCCAGTTTTAGGCCTTCTAATCCAAAGTAAAGTATGAATTATTGTATATTTCTAGAAAGCTATGGAAGTCACCTTTCCAAATCCATTGAGAACGCTCCATTTGGACTTATGTAGCTCCAGAAAAGCTCTTCCAAATGCAGGCAGGTCAGATATGGACAACATCTGTAGTGCTTTCTCTGTCTCTGAGTCAGACTTCTGCTCCAGTTCCTCAATTTCAGGCAGAAAATACCTGAAATTGCCCAAAAATACAAAAATTCATAGTAGAATCCAAAAATAAGAATTTAACACTAAGACCCATAAAAACTCAATAAAAACTAAATAAAAACTACTAAAAGCTATATGAAATTGATGTCAAAAAGCATATAAAATATATGCTCATCAAACTATCAATTGCAGGAAAACAATAATAACAACTAAATTAAACACGAAGAAACATAAACACATAAATTGCATTAATGAAAATGAAAGCAACAAGGTGTTCAAAAACATAAAGGCAACAAAATAAAGGAAATAACAGGTAAAACTAGGAAATTAAATATGTAAGAACAATAAATTACATGAAAACTAGATCAAAGCAACAATTAAAATCTAAACCTAAGATGAATTTATCCTAAATCTAACCTAATTCTAAAGAGAAGAGAGAGCTTCTCTCTCTAGAATATGACCTAAAGTATGTTTTTATTCTATCCCTAATTGCTCTCCCTTTGTTCCCTCTTGAATTCTGCATCAAATAGCTACAGAAATGAGTTGGATTGGGCTTCTGCAACCCCAGAAAATGCCCCCAGCATGTTTCATTAATGAGGTCACATGCTGCTTGTCACGCGTACGGGTGGGTCACGTGTACGTGTCACTTGACGAATCCCGGTCACGCGTACGCTTCACATGGCAGATTTCCAAAACTTTATTTCTTCATGAATTCTCCACTTTATATGCTTTCTCTTTACCTTTTTGATTCAATCTTTGCCTTACAAACCTAAAATCACTCAACAAACATATCAAGGCATCAAATGGAATTAAAGTGAATTAAATTTAGCAATTTTAAGGTCAAAAAAGTATGTTTTGACTCTTAAGCAAAAATCAGGGAGAATTACAAGACCATGCTATTTTTGTTAATAAATGTGAAAAAAGTTGATAAAAATCCACCAAATTCAATACAAGATAAACCATAAAATTGTGGTTTATCACTTATGAAGAAATTACTGCACTTTTGGTTATGTGATATTGTTGTATTAGCTTAGTTATTATTTTTTTCTCGCCATTATTATTATTATATTTTTGTAAAGAGGGATATGAGTCATAATGGTAATGATATGTAATGTTTGTAAGTTACTTACTTGTGCTTTGGTTGGTTTGTATGCATGTGTGTCTGTAAAAAGAAAGAAAAAAGTATTTTTGGTTTTTCAAAAAAGAAATGTCCATACAGTTTTGATTTAAAGACTTCTATTTTATTATTAAATATGTGCATGTTGTTGTAATATCCTTGCTATCAGAGTGACACAATCGGAATCATGACATTCTGGTAGTAAAGATTTTACATTATGGTATCAGAGTAGTCTTTCTAGTAGAGCCTGAGAAATGGATTGACTATATTTCAATTGCATACTTTGAGCATCTGCCATGTTGTAAGTCTTGTCTAGATGATGAGAGTTAGAACTTTATGCACATAACTGTCTATTGGTTAATGCCATTATTCTATCATTGCATACCTTACGGTATTAAGTTTGGACAACTTAATATTAATGGTTTATGTATGTGAAAATACTAATGGGTTATCATAAACGAAATAGAAATAATAAGTAACACATATCATGGGTTTTGGAAAATGTTAGAAGTTGCTTCTCGAGGTTACACAGTTATATATGCATCTTGAATTCTGCTGGTATTATGTGACTTGTTCTTTCATGGTTTGTCTTGGAGTTCTTGTTTGAGATTTCTTTATTGGAAAGTAATTTAATTATTTTCTAACCCTATTCTTTTGTTCATATGTATTCTTGTTTGATCCTAATTGTATATGTCTACCTAAATTCCTTAAGATATATGTCTTTTATTGTTTAAAATCTTCTTGACTCATATACTCTTTGACGTAACTTTGAATTGCTTAATGCATCAATGTGATCATTGAAATCTTTGAGAATTTTTTATTGATTGAGTTGTCTTTCTTTATAAGTTTTGTATTCCTTCAAATCAGCTAAAAACTAGTTTGATTTGACATGCTTTGTGAATCCTATCCGAACTTCTTTGATTGAAGCTTCTTTCTCAAAAAATGAATTGATTTACTTTTTAGCATATGTAAATATTTTTGAATATCCTGATTTCAAGTATCCTCTCAGAGTTTTGTTTTAGACCCTTTTAAGGAGGTTTGGTTTATTCTTATGCAAGGTTGTCCTTGACTTTACATTCCTCTACTTGAGTTGCGTAATTCATTGTGGTGGTTTGAATTCTTTTTTGTGTGACACATTATTCCTTGTGGCTTCCTTTTTGGAGCTCTTGTGTCGGATTCTCCCCAAAGAAATTTCAGTTTAATTCTTCTTTAGCTTAATTACGTCCACAACTATTTGAATTTGTATAAGATTGTCTTTAATTTTGTATGCACTTCTTTATAGAACTTTGAAAACTTTTGTAGTTTAAAACCTTACCTTAGATTTTTTTAACATAATTTGATGTCCTTCCAACTTTGCCGCAATTTTACTGCATATCTTTATTTGATTGAGTACCTAAGTATCTTTTAAGGCTTTTGAGAAATTTTTTTTGCCCTTAGCCCAATTAATGTTCATCTTTTAGACCTCACTTATTCTATCTTTAACTTAGAAATTGTTTCGACATAATGCAACATTTATGCTTTTAAGACTACTTTTGGAAAATGTTTGTCTTATATCTTTTCTTTGAGAAGGTAGAATGATTTTTTCAGTTTCATCCATTGTTAATGGATGCCTATTTAATTACAATCCATACCATCCTCTTAAAATCTTGTAGACATTGCCTCGACTCCATTTTTCTTTACTTTTGTGACCTTTGTATACCTTTGATTCAGTTTGAGCTTATTCTAACATGACGCAATGCTTATGCTTTTTCTTTTGTAAAATGATTATTGCGTACCTTTTCTTTTAGAATGTGAAGTAATTTTTCCTTAAGTTTCTCATCCTTTATGGACAATGTATTCGAAGATGTTTCTAATCATACTCTTAAATTTCGTGAGTATTACCATTGGCTTTAGTTATTCTTCTTTTATAAATTTCATACTTCTTTGACTCAGCTTGAATTCATTTCAAAATAATGCACTATTTTTTTTCTTGTTGTTCCTATCGAATTTCTTTGATTCGGGAGTTATTCTTAAAATTGCCAATTAATTTTCTTTTCGGCACTCTTCATTGCTTGTACATCCTCATTAACTTGTGATTTCAACTATTATGTCAAACTCTTTTGAACACTATTTGTAACATTCTATCACATTAGGCCTTACCTCTGGCCATAAAGCAAATGACAACAAAGTGTCACGATAGTTCTAAAGCTCATACAATAGTATATAATCAAGAAATATAATAGCAAAAGGAGAACTAGTCACAGCCCGCGGAGTTTAGGCCAGCTAGTTCAAACCGATGCAACAGAATATTGAAAGTTCAAACAGATACATTCTGTCTCTCAATGTTTAAGGCTCTAAGGCAACAAGTACAATGATCAAAAGTGAGAGAATAACTACAGCAAAGTAAACAAAAAGGCAAAAGCGATCCATTCTCTGCTCTGTCATCATTCGTAAACTCACCGAGATTCCAGAAAGCGAAAGGCAATCCAAGAACTTCACATCAATACAAAATATTCAAGCTTAACAGAATATGTTAATTAAACCATGAACATGGTAATCTAACTTAAGTGTTTTTATTCTAACTATAGTCATCGCAATCCCACAACCTTCGCTAACCTACCCTCCATGCGATCCCATTGCCACTGCCTACCGATCCTCCTCAATCCCAGCAAAACACATTTAATGCAAACAAATAAAGCACAAATAATATACATATACATCAGGTAAATCGATTAGCAACTAGGCATAATATTCAATTAGACATAACTCAAGTAATGAAAGCAAACAAGCATATAAAAGATGCATATGATGAATGCCTATTCTATTTGGCTCGTGATATCACTTGTCGGTTTAAATTGCCAATCTGACACATCCTTTCAGATGTCGCCTTTTTGCCAAGTCTCTGGGATATTGTGTCCGGCTCACTGTGTGCATCCATGGGATATTGTGCCTGGCTCACTTTTTAACCATAGATATAGTACCCGACACACTCTTATGTGAAACCTTGGGATATAGCACCCTACTCACTCTCAACCCTGGATATAGTGTCCGACTCACTCTTATGGCAAGAAAAGTTATGCGAGTGGGACACAACCTCAGCCCTCACATCGAACGTAGACGGGAGACTGCCACAGCCCTTACGCCAGCGCCACTACCTCGACAAGTGGGATTAAACCACCATCCTTGCCAGGCACATAACGACTTACCAATCAAATACATCAGAATATATATCCAGTCTCTGTGATCAATGTCATTCTCATCATGTCCAACAATCTCAATTATCCATTTGTCTGAATACGTCATCAGCTCAACACTCCGCCGATCCACTCAAGTTATTCCATCCACAAAACTTTCCAAGCCTAAGTCACCATCTCTAATCTTATAACAGAAAAATATCCAACTAATCCCATTCATTGTGTCTACCTTGTCCCAAAGCCCTAAATACTAGCTAACGGATCCTAAACAGTAATTACAGAGGTTTAGAAAGCTAGAGGAACTCCTAAAAACAAAAAAAATCACATTTTCAACAAAATAGGGGTCATGCGTACACATGCCGATGTTCACGTACGCGAGCAATCAAAACAAAAGAGTGCATCCGCGTACACATGCCAACAGCCACGTATGTGGTAGTGTAAAATTGGAATTTTTGCGTATACATACTAGGGTCGCATACGCATAAGTGTTGGGCAGAGGCCGATCCTCGTGTACGTGGTGCGGTATTTTATAACCCACAAACTAACCGGCAAGTGCACCGGGTCGTACCAAGTAATACCTTACGTGAATAAGGCTTGATGCCACGAGGATTGATGGATTAAGCAACAACTATTCAGTGACAAGCTTAGTTAGGCAAGCAGAAAAGGGTTTTGAGACATTCAAAAGGTTTAAGTTCGAACTCAGAATATCAAAAGGATAGACAAATAAATAAGTTGGGAATAAAATATGGAGAAAATAGTTAAGGCTTCGGAGTTGTCTATTTTTCTGGATAAACTTTTCTTACTAACTATTTTAATCATGCAAGATTTAATTCATGGTAAAATATATGTGACTAGACCCTAATTCCTTAGACCTTCCTAGTCTCCTCTAAAATTCATTAACTGTCAATTCCTTGGTCAATTAATTCCAATTAGAAGGTGATGATCAAATTCCAGTTTATGTGCCACAAGAATACTAATTATCCAAAAATAAGGGGATTATATGTCACGTATCCCGTTAAATACAAACAATTAGAAATTCAGGATAATATGTTTTCAAGCTGTTGTTCAAGCAAAGAGCTTTTCCAAGTTATACAAGAACTCAATTAGAACATGGGTCATACTTCTGTTCCACCCAAATTCATAAAATAAAGAACGAAAACAATTATTGAAATATAAATCAAAACATGAATTAAATTAGAAAGAGTAAATGAATCAATCCATACAAATAGACAGAGCTCCTAACCTTAACAGTGGAGGTTTAGTTGCTCATGGAATGTGGAATGTAAATTTGTATAGAATTCCCTAATGGAATCCCCTTAATGGAACCTCCCTAATAGAAGAGAAGTCTCCCCTTTTTATAACTAATCCTAATTAATTTAAAATCTAATTTCTAAAATTAAAATAATATCTTTTTTCCTGTTTTAAAATCAAATTTGAATTTAAATCAGAATTAACTAACTACTCCGCATCTTGTGACATGGGGACCACTTAGCTTCACTAGATCTGTGCCTAACTTGGGTGCTAAAATGGGGCCCAGAAATCACCCCCAGCATATTCTACGTTTTCTGCACGTGACGCATGTCACGCTTACGCGTCACTGGTCTTCTTCGCAAGTCACACGGACGCGTCGGTCACGTGCACGCGTTGCTGTACAATTCTTCAAATCACGTGTACACATCAGTCACGCACACGCGTCGCCATGGTAAGCTCCAAATCACGCACACGCATCAGTCATGCGTACGCGTCACTCATTGCTGCCATCTCCTTTGATTCTTGTGCTGCAAAAAACTCCATCAAATCCAGCTGAATGCTACCTAAAATAAACAAAATTGCAAAAGACTCAAAGTAGCAACCATATTGGCTAAAAGATAATTAATTCTTTATTAAACTCAATAAATTAGATGCAAATTCAATAGGAAAAGATAGGAAAGATGTTCACGCATCACAACACCAAACTTGACTTGTTGCTTGTCCTCAAGCAACCAAAATTAATATAGGCTTAAGATGTGAATTTGCATGAGAATGAGAGTTCGATTAAGCTCATGTCTCTTCTTATAGTGGGATTTACAACTGCAATCCTGAATAGTTTTGGCATCTCACTCTCCTTTGAATCAAAAGAATGTTACTGTCATCTGGAATTAAAATCCGGATAATATTATGAATTCTCTGATCTTTTGTAATTCAATTTAATCCTTGAACACAACAATTTTTCTTTGGTACTTTGCACCTTGAGCCTAACCGTGACTTTAAATGTTTTGTCTCAAGTTTTACTTGACACAGAAACACCATATGAGCTTTTAATCATGTCTGACCTCCCTAGTCATTGATGCTGAGAGCCTTGGACCTTGCTTTTATTTTTCTTTTGCTGTTTCTTTTGCTTGAAGGATTAAACTTTCATAAATTTCAAGGAAATCATAATAATTCTCTAAATTCCTGTTCTTTGTACATCAACATTCTTTGATTCAAATTTAAATATGCACTACTCATGTCATGCATTCAGAATTACAATTAATACCACCACATTTAAGTAAATAAGACTACTCTTAAAATTAACTCAATTTCTCATGCAATACATCACTTCTGTATTTTTTATTTGAATTCAAGCTCAGTGAGTAATACATGAGACATCTTTTCAGAATTAAAGCAATTAAGAGAAAGCTAAACTAGTCATAGGATTCTAACTAATAAAGGATCATGCAACAAACAAAGCAAAATAGCGAAAAACCGGAACATAACATAAAAAAAGAGGGGAGGAATAAAAAATGAAAAGAACTCAACCACTTATTCTTCAGGTTGTGCTCCTCAGTGAAGATGATTCGCCTCCCTTTTGGTGCCATAGGAATAAACAGAAAACTTCTAAGTGAAGCGTCAACACCAAACTTAAAGGTTTGCTTGTCCTCAAGCAAGGAAGAACTGAAAACAGAAGGAAACAATTATTATAATGAAAGAAGAATAAAAGGATAAAAGAACAAAAGAGAATTAGGATTGGGAGAGAGAGAAAGAAAATTAAAACTAGGCGGCAAACTAGTGGAGTTGTGCGGCGCAGGCGACGCGTACGTGTGCAGCACGCATACGCGTGGGGCGCGAAATTTTCTTAATGACACGTAAGCGTCAGGCACGCGTCCTCGTGCCCTGGGTTTTTTGCGATTCGCACAAAGCCAGCCGCGCGCACGTACAACTCTCTGTTCGTGTGGCTTGGGCACCAATATTTTCATACGACGCGTGCGTGTCATGCACGCGCATGCGTGGATGGCCATTTGTGCAAATGACGCGCATGCATTAGGGATGCGTACGCGTGATCAAATTTGTGCCTCTAGCACACTTCTAGCCCCAAACTAGCACAACTATTTTCCCAAACACTCTTTGACACCGATTTTTAAGGTCATGCATACGCGTCATCGACGCGTACGCGTGGAGTGCCAAAATCACTAATGACGCGCACGCGTCATGGACGCGTACGCGTGAGGATATTTGTGCGTAAGGCATTATTCCTGCGTCACTCCCGCACAACTCTCTGTTCACTCTTTATTTTTCATGCACACACCTTTGACGCGTACACGTTGTGTTCTCATTTTTTTCCAGTTCCTGTTCTAAAATAGCTGCATGATCAGAAAATTAGTAAGAACTCAATAAAAATCAAATAAGTAAGAAAACTAATACTACGAAAAATAACTAAGAATGAAAAGGAAAGATCATACCACGGTGGTTTGTCTCCCACCAAGCACTTTTAGTTAAGGTCCTTAAGTTGGACATGTGGTGAGCTCCTTGTTATGGTGGCTTGTGCTTGTACTGATCCAGGAATCTCCACCAATGTTTGTAATTCCAATGTCCACCGGGATCCCAAACGAGGCGCATAACGCCTTCGAGCAAGTTGAAGCAAGTGACAAGGCCCCAATAGTGCTGATTGTAGGAATGAATTCCAGGGTCCCAAACCTTGCTTTTACGCCCGTCTTCTTGTCGATCACCATTGTTCCCACCGGGTGGCAACCAATCTGAATTCTCACAGAGACATCCAAACAACCTTCTAGACCCATTCAATTGAGCTCTACACCAATCCTTGCATTTTAATTTGGAGCATGCAACCATATTGAACCTTTCTTGACAACTCTTACCACTAACCATCTTTCTCTTACTCTTGATGCCACAAAGAGCTCTAAGTTGACCATCTGTCTCCAGTAGCCCATATTCAAGTGGAAAAGTAAAGGTTAAGAATAGGAATTTTACCCACTTGAATGTTGTATTGGATGGTGATGGCTTTGGAAGATGTCTTGCAAGCTCTACTCCCTTGTGTTCTTCTTTGAATTCTTCCACCTCTTTGTAAGCTTCCTCAATTTCAACCTCTTCCTCTTGGTAGCTTTCTTTTTCAACTAACTTTTCATTAACCTTGGTCTCAGAGCCAACTACTTTACCACTTCTCAGTTGAATAACCTTGCAATCTTTTTCAACTGGCTCCTCATTAACTTGTGCTTCCATACTTGTCAATTGTCCATTTATCAAGGTGATAGCCTTGCCTTCCTCTCTTGGGTTTGGAATTGCGTTACCAGGAAGGCTATTAGTGATCCTCTGATCAATTTTATTAACTTTTGTGGCTAATTGACCCATCTGAATCTCCAAGTTCTTGATTGATGCTCTGGTTTCCTGTCTAAAACTTGCCAAGATTTCTTCCAAATCATTGTTCTATTGGGGCTGAGAAGTTGCTTGCTGAGATGACTGAAACTGAGGGTTGTTAAAATTATTCTGTTGAAAGCCACCCTAAGAACTATGATTAAAATTTTGTGGCCTCTGAGGTTGCTCTCTCCACCCAAAATTTGGGTGATTTCTCCATCTCTGATTGTAGGTCTTAGAATAGGGATCATTATTGGGATTTTTAGGAGCACTCCCCATGTAATTGACCTTGTGAAAAGGATTTTGGGTGTTGATAGCTGAAACTTGCATGCTACCCACCTGTTGAGTAAGTAGATTTAATTGCTGAGACATAAGCTTGTTCTGAGCAAGAATAGCATTAAGAGTTTCTATTTCCATAACACCCTTCTTCTGAGGAGTCTCAATATCTGATCGTGGCTCTTGATATGAATATGGAGATGGTGGCTCTAGATAGTTGGAACATGGAGCATTGAAGTTTCTTTGGTTTTGACTTTACCAACCAAAATTTAGATAGTTCCTCCATCCACCATAATATGAATCACTACTTGGGTGTGAGTAGTAACCCATGTGATCTCTCTCCATTATTTTTTCTTAGCACAAAACACCAAACAAAATCAAACGCACCATGTGGTAAATAGGAAAGCAAAGAAGATAGAAAATTTTTTTTTGAAAAGGAATAAGATAAAGAATAATAAAAATAAATAAAAATTCGAAAATAAATGAAAAGAAGTGAACTATAAATTCAAAAATTAAACAAAGAAAGATACTAGGATTTTTAAAAAAATATATTTTTTTAAAAGAAAAATTACTACGGGGACACCAAACTTAATTTCAAAAATTAAGAGGAAAAAAATTTTAAACAAAATAAATCAAAATAATTTTTTTTCCGAAAATAATACTAAAAATAAAATTAAATAAAATTAAAACTAAAACGCCTAATCTAAGCAATCAAACAACTAATAGTTGTTAATCACAGTCAATCCCTGGCAACGATGCCAAAAACTTGGTGCGATATTTTATAACCCACAAACTAACAGGCAAGTGCACCGGGTCGTACCAATTAATACCTTACGTGAGTAAGGGTCGATCCGACGAGGATTGATGGATTAAGCAACAGTTATTGAGTGATAAGCTTAGTTAGGCAAGCAGAAAAGGGTTTTGAGATATTCAAAAGGTTTAAGTTCGAACTCAGAATATCAAAAGGATAGACAAATAAATAAGTTGGGAATAAAATATGAAGAAAACAGTTAAGGCTTCGGAGTTGTCTATTTTTCCGGATTAACTTTTTTTACTAACTATTTTAATCATGCAAGATTTAATTCATGGCAAACTATATGTGGCTAGACCCTAATTCCTTAGACCTTCCTAATCTCCTCTAAAATTCATTAACTGCCAATTTCTTAGTCAATTAATTCCAATTAGAAGGTGATGATCAAATTCCAGTTTATGTGCTACAAGAATCCTAACTATCCAAAAATAAGGGGATTATATGTCACGTATCCCGTTAAATACAAACAATTAAAAATTCAGGATAATATGTTTTCAAGCTATTGTTCAAGTAAAGAGTTTTCCCAAGTTATACAAGAACTCAATTAGAACATGGGTCATACTTCCGTTCCACCCAAATTCATAAAATAAAGAACGAAAACAATTATTGAAATATAAATCAAAATATGAATTAAATTAGAAAGAGCAAATGAATCAATCCATACAAATAGACAGAGCTCCTAACCTTAACAATGGAGATTTAGTTGCTCATGGAATGTGGAATGTAAATTTGTATAGAATTTCCTAATGGAATCCCCCTAATGGAACCTCCCCATTAGAAGAGAAGTCTCCCCTTTTTATAACTAATCCTAATTAATTTAAAATCTAATTTCTAAAATTAAAATAATATCTTTTCCTATTTTAAAATCAAATTTGAATTTAAATCAGAATTAACTAACTACTCCGCATCTTGTAACATGGGGACCATTTGGCTTCACTAGATCTGCGCCTAACTTGGGTGCTAAAATGGGGCTTAGAAATCACCCCCTGCATTTTCTGCACGTGGCGCATGTCACGCTTACGCGTCAGTCACGCGTACGCGTCGCTGGTCGTCTTCGCAAGTCACGCGGACGCGTCGGTCATGCGCACGCGTCGCTGTGCAATTCTTCAAATCACGCATACACGTTAGTCACGCGCACGCATCGCTATGGAAAGCTCCAAATCACGCGCACGCATCAGTCATACGTACGCGTAGCTCCTCGCTGCCATCTCCTTTGATTCTTGTACTGTAGAAACTCCATCAAATCCAGTTGAATGCTACCTAAAATAAACAAAATTGCAAAAGACTCAAAGTAGTATGCATATTGGCTAAAAGATAATTAATTCATTATTAAACTCAATAAATTAGATTCAAATTCACTACGAAAAGATAGGAAAGATGCTCACGCATAAGTACGCATGCCTGTTTCCACAGACGCATGCCACCAATTTTCCAGAAAAGTTGTTTTGCTGCAGAAATCAGTTTTTCACACCAAACTTCAAATGTGCATAATATTTTCCTTAAAAATTATCTTTCTCCCGTTCTCTGAGTGGCATAAACTTCAGGGACCCAATTTCATTCAAAACAAGTTTCGTTAAATTTGGGATCTCAGAAACCATATTATGGCTCGTTGAAGTTCATCAAAAACAAATTTTTATAAAAGTAATCAAAAGCCTCCAGTTTTCAAAATCCTCCAACACAGTACCAAAACAAACCACATCAATACCAACATACTCAAATCAATTCCAACACCTTTATCATTCACATTTCCATTTCTCAATTTATTCCCCAATTTCAAATCCAACAACATTATCCCATATACAATGCCATATCGAATTCTATATTCATCATCATCACTATCACAATTCAAAATTTTCATTCATCTACACAACTCCACCACAAAACCTATCATACAAACCCATTCAACCTCCATGCAATATTCACAATAACAATTTAATCATTCATACAAATTCAACCTATCTTAAGGCAACTAGCCTAAGTCTCACACAACATTACATATTAACTAAAGAAAACTGAAATCATACCTTGGTCAATTCCCACACAAGCACAAAATCACCAAAAATAGCCTCCGAACAAGCTTTCCAAGCCTCCAAGCTTAATTCAAAAACTCTAAATAGCCAAATCAACTCCACTAAATACCAATTCTCAATTTAATATCATATAATTCACCACAATCAATACTAGGGTTCATAAAATGGACAAACCACAAGGATATAGAGCTTTTTTACTTTACGCCATTGTGGATTAGGACAAAACTCAACAATTTTCCAATGTTAAATACCACATAAACAACCAAAATAAAAAAAAGTCTATTCAACAACCAAACCCAAAATTCAAAATCTGTTAGGACAAAGAACTAGACATGAAATTAAGGGTTCTTTATCACTTTGTTTAGTTAGAAATGACGGTCTTGACAAGAGCTTCACGTGGCTGCAAATGGCATGCAAATTGAAGCTATATAGCTTAAGATATGAGCGAAGAAAGAAGAAGATGAATAGTGTCACTTGAGGTTTCCTCTCTTCTTCAATTCAGCTTTTCTCCCTCTCTTTTTGTGTGTAATAAGCTGAATTGGCTCATTAATGAAATATTTATATGTCGGGCTTGGACCCAACTTAAGTCCGGTCCAATTGGTTAGCATTTTCGGTTCGTTTGACCCAACTTTGGGTTAAAACCTTTAGAATAAGTGATCAGTTTTTAATTCTGAATACTTTTCTAAGTTTTTCTATAGTTTTTATTTCTCAATCCTAGTACTCGACAGACTTAAACCAATATTGATAGTTAATTTATCGGTACGCATTTTTACACAAATTTTCTATAAAAATATATTTTTCTACTCGAAAAAATTCACTGAGTCCATATCTCATGTTTAAATTTTCAAATTAATATTTCTAAACTTTTGAACCTCTTCGAGAAAATTAAACTATTTATTTCATCTTAATTAATTGGTGAATTAAACTTCCGGTTCCTACACTGTCCTTGTTGCTTGTTCTTCTTTTCTAAATTCTTGTATCCTTTTGAGTAAACTTGAGATTTGTTTTGTTGTCACGTGCGACCTTTAGACATAGCAAGCAATACGTTAGTTCTTTAGGACACGGTTTGTGGGCACGGAAGGTGAAGCTTGTAAGTGTGTGACATCACAGGACGTTGTGGAGCTTTGATTCTCGCAAAAAAATTTTGTTGATGTTAAATTTGTGACCGATAATAGGTTTGCAAAGTGATTTATGAGGTTGAGAACTTTTGGATAAGTTGTTTGATAAAGTACAATTGAAAATTGTAAAGGTGAGCTACGTTGAAGTTTGGGAAGTTGAAACCTTAAGACTTGACATAAATCTGGTTATTACCACGGATATGTCGGATGTGTGCAACAGAATAATGTCAGGAGATTATGGAGTAAGAGTGTTTTTGGGGAGTAATAAGTGAGTTGGAAAATGCCTAGTGATTGATTAGTTAAGGAAACAAGAGGGTTGGCTTATCAACCACATTGTTTTTGCAAACACTTATCTTAAAAATTTGCACCTTATTGTGTTTCTTCAAATTTTGGTAGAGTTTAAACCATGTAACCTTTTTACATCAAGCCTAGTCTGTAACTTCTACTTCGTACTACATTTGTTTTTCTTATATATTATGCCATATGATTTTTTTTGTCAGTATTCAAAATTATATATGCCAAAACTTTTTTATTTTTATCCTAATGTATGTGTTCAAAAGTAAAGTGTTAGGACTATACAACCTTTTGTATATTATGTTAATTTTAAAGGACAATTTTTTTTTTTTTATAAATGAGATAGAATATAAGACCCAAATTTTTAGAAATTAAATTATAAGTTATTTAAAATTATTAATATTTAAAAATATATTAATTATTTTTTTTCCTTATCATTATCTAATCTCACTCATTTTTTTATTGACTCATACCTAATATCTCAACATGTGATTTAAAGAAAATAGAGAGATAAGTTTGGCCATTCGAAGAAGAAAGGAGAAAAAATAATTAAATCAAGTGTTATTATCCTTGATGACATAATTATGAACATCTCATGTTAATTCACCATATGATGAAATAATGTATGGTGATTAATAGTTTATGAAAAGGGAATAAATATAAAATTTGTGGCTAGAATTAATTTATAAAAAATATTACTAAAAATAGTAATATTTAATTATTAATTTTAACTAACAAATAAAGCAAAAAATTATACCGATATCAATAACATTGGTACCATATATTATTTTAGTTTTAAAATATTTTAAAATAGTTTGGTAAAACTAAACTAATAAAAAAATATTAATAAAGGATTTTTATCATATGAATTCAAATTTAATAATTAAAAGTCATCCTTAATAAATACTTTTCTATTTCTTATAAAAAATAATATTGTAATAGAATTTTTTTTATATGGATCCGCCTCCTTAACGGATTCTATAAATTTTCATCACAGAAATCCAGAGAAATCATTCTGCTGAGAACCGGATACTTACACCTCTTGCCACCCGACTCATTGCAACTGGGTCACTCCAACTCGCTCTGAACCAGGTGACTCACTCCTATCTCAGCACTACTACAACTACTGCACCTCTGCACCTACACTTTCTTCCCTTTCGCATTATCGCTCTTGCAATTTTTGCTTTCCAAGCATTCATCACAGATTGTTCTTTTCTTCGAAGCCTGGCTCAATTTTGGAGCTTGTTTTGGCCAACGATGGGTCCCAAGGGTAGCTAGTGTTAGACAAGTGTTCCCGGTCTCTGACACATGAAACTGTTCTTTACATTTTGCGGAGGTTGGACAAAAAGCTTCGTGCTTTTTTAGTTGGTTCAGTGAGAAACAACGGTTTATACCAAGTTCATCCGTGTATAGCATGATTGTTAGGATTTTGGCCAATAAGGAAACCATGAAGCAGTTTTAGGTTACTCTAATGATGATGAAGGAAAAGGGTTTTATCTCGATGAAGAGACTTATGTGACGATTTCAATGCGTTTTAAGAAGGAAAAGATGGACTCAGATTGTGCTGCTTTGAACAACTTCTATCATCGGATGCTGGAGGAAAATGCAACGCAAGGTGTTGCCAAGAAGGTGGTTAGGGTCGTTTTGGCATCAAAGTGGGGAGATGAGGTTGCAAACGGATCGGAGAAGCTTATCATTCAGCTGTCGGATAACTTTGTGATAAGGGTTTTGAAGGAGCTTCAAACCCAGCCTTTTAAGGCTTTGAGTTCATCCATTGGGCTGGGAAGCAATCTATTTTTGAGCATAATACTATTACATACAACACAATTGCAAGGGTTCTAGCTAGGATTGATTCGGTTGAGGAGGTTTGGAATATTCCTGAGGAGATGAAGAGTGTTGGTCATGAATTGGATTCGATACTTATGTGAAGATATCAAGGCAGTTTCGACAGAGTAGGATGGCGGAGGATTCAGTGAAGCTTTATGAGCTTATGATAGATAGCTCATACAAACCATCGGTTCAGGATTGAGTTATCCTTTTGAAGAGAATGCATATCTGAATGTGATTTCCGGATCTCAATTTAGTTTTCAGAGTAGCTAAGAAATATGAGTCAACTGGGCACACACTATCCAAGCCAATATATGATTCCATCCATAGGTCTTTGACAAGCTTAAGGAACTTCAGTGAAGCTGAAAATATTGTTCACACAACGAGAAATGCTGGTTATGAGCCCCATAATATCACCTACAGTCAATTATTGTGGGACTTTCTAAGACAAGGAGGCTTGAAGAAGCATGTAAGGTGATGGAGGAGATGGAATCTTGTGTATGATCAATGATGCTATCAAGATAATGGCAATTTTTGAAAAGATTTACTCATTTCAGCGTGTAAATCTTATTAACATGAAGGGCTCATGTTACGTTGGTCCCTGCATCTTAGGCAGTTACTTTAGCTCTTAAAATTATAAATTGACCTAAAAATATCTGTAAAACCGGTCTTCGCAATTCATTTACTGAGTTAGATTTCTCCCCTAAAATCCTAGTTAATTGGAGACCGGTGTCAACCGTCATGTTAGCACTGAGAAATATTAACTAGTCGATTTGTCTGTGTTGCTCCAGAATGTGCCAGGTTTCTCCCTTTTTTGGTTCTCGTTTGTTTGTAGTAGGTTACTTGGCTGATTCATGATAAAGGTGACCAGATCATAGGATAGTAATTTGGCACTGTAATTACTTACTACTTCAAATGACAATTTTATGTAAATCTTGTGTGATCGATCTATTTGTCTAAGTGACCATTATAAATAAATCTCGGCATTTCAACCGTAACGGTCTAGCTTTTAGCCTCGAAGAAATAACGGTTTTTCGGGATCAAACGGAAATTTTATGGAATTTTAGGAATTTTAGTGCATATAAGCACCTCTGCTGCACAGGTGCTATGTCATCAAGCTGCTGAGTCAGCAGCTTGACTGCATCAGACACCTCTCCTGATCTAAGTAAGCACGTCGTGAAAAGTTGCGTTTTTAAGCCACTTCGAGTCCGAATTTCAAAATTTTGATTTCCGTGGTTAGTCTCTATGTGACGAGCCGGTCACGAATTTCGAGAGAAAAATTATATTAATATAATATTCATATATTATTATTTTATTTAGAATATTATATTATTATTTTCTCTGCTGTGGTTAATGTTCATCTATGTTTAGTAATATAATAACTGAGTTGCATGTTTCCTTTCTTTCTCTCCAAGCAAAGCTTTCTTAAGGAAAAAGTAAGAAACACTTGTATTCTAATACATCTAGCTTTAGTAATTATCCTTTCTTGAGATATTTTTACACCAAACTTTAGGATAATGCTTATCCTAACCCCACAAATCCCTAGGCTCATCATTACCATCAACTTTTCTTCCAAACAAGCTAGAATTTTCGAAATCCTTGAGAGAGAAATGGAAGAACTTCCATGAAAACTTCCATGAACACCTAAACTTCTTTCTCCGTTCTTTCTCAAACTAAAACCCCTATCAAAAATCTAATCCGACCAAAGTGTTCATCTCTTCCTCCTCTTCATTTCTATGCCAATCTTCAAAGAGTAAATCAAGGTATGATGGCTGCTCCTCCTCCTTGAAGTTTCAGCCATGGTGAAAACTCAAGCTGATGATGTTTTCTTCATGTTTTCTCTTAGGATCTATTGTTCAATCACCATAGGTTCTAAGAAAACGTGATTTCTAGATGATTTAAGGTGAGAAAAATCTTCTTTTCATCATCATGAAGCTGCAGCCTTCATGGTTCATATGGTTCTAAAGTTGTTTTTGATGTTAAAATAGGCGAAAAAGTGCTTCTAGAAGCTTGTTTTTGGTTCAACTTTTAGCAGCAGCAAAGGAGGTAAGGTTTGGTAAATTAATCAATGATTGGCTGTGTTCTTGAAGTGTTAAATCAGATCTTGTTGCTTGAGGTTTGATTTTGAGTGTTTCTGTGATGGTTTGATCATGAGATCTTGATGTTTAATGCTTGAAAGTCATGTTTTTGATGGTTCTGAAGTTGTTGTTGTTGCTGCTGGAAAACGTGGCTTTCCAGCCATGAAATTCATGATATTTGATGTGTTTTTGATGTGTATTTGATGGCAAAAACGTTGCTCTTTGGTTTGGTCAAAATCAGGTAAAAATCGGTTACCGAAAAGATTGAAAAACTAGTTGAAAATAAAGCTGAAATCTTATGAACTTTTGGAAAAATGTTTTTGGTCTTTGAAGGACAAGAAAAAACGTTGGTTTTGATGATTTTGGGGTCAAATTATAATTATTAAAATGTTTGGGGTTGAAAGTTAATTAAAGAAAAGTTAAGGGGCCAAAGCGCAAATATTAAAAGTTAAGGGGTCAAAATGCAATTTCCAAAAAGTTCAGGGGTCAAAATGTAATTAAAAGGTTTGGGGTTGAAAGTTAATTAATAAAAAGTTGAGGGGCCAAAGTGCAAATATTAAAGTTAAGGGGGTTAAAATGTAATTTCCAAAAGTTCAAGGGTCAAAATGCAATTTTTGAAAGTTGAATAAAATATTATTATTTTAATATTAAAATATTAAAATATTATTTTATTGTTAATATTATTTTATTAATAATAAAATATTGATAAAAAGATAATTTTTCCTAAAAGTCTCAGGATGGTAGTTTTGAGTCTATAACTCCCTAATTCTCTTTATTAAACACCTAAGTGAAGGTATAAGATAAGATATCGAATAATGTAAGGTAATGAAACAAGTACTAAAAACTTGCAAACATGTTAGAAAGAAAGGGAGTTAAGAACTATATAGCAGTGTGCTGTTGTGATGTTGTGATGTATACAGAGAATTGTGAAATGAGATCACTGTGATGCTTGACTTATGATTGTGGAAATATGAAAAAAGGATTTCTAAGTGATGGAAAATATGGTTATATGTGACTTATGAGCCTTCGGGCGATGCTTGAGAGCGGTTATGTAAGAATCTGCTGCAGAGAGGCAGTCAGATAAATGGCGGTGCGACCACTGAGAATGCTTTTCTGGGATACTTAGCTATAGTGCTATTCTGTAAGTCAAAGGACTCTTATAGAGGTATCTAAAAAACACAACTAGCATATGCTCTTGTAAGTCAAAGGACTCTTACAGTGAGTGTGTGTGTGCTCCTGTAAGTCAAATGACTCTTACAGTGAGTGTGTTGGGCAGACTAGCTCCGTCCTGCAAGTCAAAGGACTCTTGCAGTGGATTGCTAGTGCCACTCTGCAAGTCAAAGGACTCTTGCGGTGGTTTGCCTCGCAAGTCAAAGGACTCTTGCGATGGGTATTGCCAAAAGGAAAGCCTTACCTGGTCAAAGGACTCCGGGTAACGTCGGGAGCGGGTATGTAACCGACAAATGAGCTCATTACCTGCAGTAGGACTAGACATGCATCATACTTGCTTGTGCATATTGTAATTGGTTTGCCTATGTGAATAATTCTGTTTACTTGCTAATTGCTATACCTGATGTAACTGCTCTTGATTGTGCTTGAACCTCATTACTTGTGATTGTGATTGAAATTGGTTGGGTTGTAGTGTATTGGTTGTGAATGAGCTGTTTTGGCCTGAAGCCATGATTGATTATGTGATGGGCCAGAGGCCATGATTGACTTGAGTTATGGTTTAATGAAGTATGAAATATCAAGTTGGTTCAGTCATAGTATTCTCTCGCCTTTTGTATATTTATCTTTATGGCCTTAGAGGCCCATTTGAGAGATAGGTTGTTTAAGCTGTTTTAATTCTAAAACCTATATCTTCTATTTGTAACTAGTCGGCTTAAACTCTACAAGCTACGGCTAGTTCTCTATGATAATAATACCATTGTATCTATATATATGTTTTATTCTTTTCATCTAAACCTTGTGTCTTGTGCATTAGCTTCGTGAGAACATTTCACGCTTTTGTAAATTTGATTTTGAACTTATTCCTTCATCAGGCTTCTAGGATATATTATTTCCTTATATATATATATATATATGTATAAGGTTATTATCTAGCTATATCTAGGGGTGTTCTATCTAAAGATCTATGATCTAATAAAGGCTGGATGACTGAATGATGTCAGTTGTTTGAGATGTATGAATTTATATAAATGTGTGATTACTTTTGACTGCTTATCTTGTTGTTACTTATGATATCATCTATGTATGTTCATGCCTGACAACTTAAATGTTTTAAAAAAAAGTACCTCGCAAAATAACAACACTTCAACAACGAATCAGGCTCATATGATAAATAATAGATAATAATTAGGAAGACAAATTGGTAGCACTCAGTTTCCGGTATGATCTAGACATACTGAAAATTGGGTCGTTACATCAACAACACTTAAGTGTAGGAGAAATAGATGACTGCTTTCACTGCTAAGGTTTTAAGAGTTGTTTGTTATCAAGACATATTTGCTTAACTAAATTTGTTTCAATAACTTGCCTTTTTTTTTCCTTTTTATTCCCCTTGTAATTTTTCTAGTGGAAGAAGGAAGAAAAGGCAATCATCTGCTAGGATATTTCATATCATGTTATATCATAATCTTGGCATTTGATTTAAATGTTTCAGCTATTACGGTTGTTTGACATATATGTGCTTCCGATGTGCAGGATATGCAGCAGAAACTAGAAAGTATTGTAGACCTTGCTGAGCATGCGCCATTGCCATTGATATTCTGGATCACCTGCAGCAATTCTTTCGGAACTTGAATCTGATTAAAAGAGATTGATATGCAAATAAAAACATTTCAATTGTTTTATTATATTTTCTTTTAATATTAAGTATTAACCAAGCATCACATAACAATTTTTTTAAAAGAATTATACTATTCTCCTGAGTTCTGTTTCTTCCATGTTATTTGACATTAGCGTATGTTCCAGATATCAGATTTAATTGACCAAGCATCATTTGTATTGTTTCAGTCAATATCGCTAGTTTTAGATAGAGAATATTCATCTAAATATCACTCGTAGATATCATCAAAATGATTTATGCCTAGTTGCCTACTGCCTAGTAATTTTTTAATTTTTTAAAATAAAACAAAAACACTCTAAATAGCCATATCTTCAGTAAACTAAAATCAACTCTTAAATAACTTGACTAGATATTTTTTATTTGATTCTAGACTCATAGATCATGTCCGTTACTCGATCCTACTCGATCTTGTCATAGACTCTGATTTTTATGTTGAGTGAAACTTGAGAATGAGAGTTTTGCGTACCCAACCCAATAGCTCCTCTCAAACGACAATGATGGTGATTTTGAATTGGTCTTTATAGAAGACTAGGAACAGGTTCATCTTTGATAATGTGTCAACTAGTATTAAAGCTGTAGAAAGAGTTTCAACAAATCCCCAATTCCTAATTGATGAGCATTTTATAGTAGAGCGTTGGAAACATCCCATTTCTTTTGCTTGTCACATATATGAACACCTATATGTTTCTTTCATTACATGAATGGAATTATCTGAATTTGAAAAAAAAAGTGCTACTTAATTATTTTACTATTTTTGTCAGAAAAAGAAAACATATTTGAACTTTTGAAGGCGTTGAGTGTAATTTTCTCTCAAAATTTTGGAAGATACAGTTAGATACACTGGACCTAATTTAATACTACTAGTGCCTTGGACCATTGGTTGAAATGAAAGTTGGATACACATCAGTAAAACTTGCCAAATTGCCAGTTGCCACTAATGATGACAATCACAAAAAATAGGATAACAAAGACAAGAAAACACTCTT
>NC_029772.3:63268126-63271313 GCF_000817695.3 Arachis duranensis | reverse complement strand
TGTCAGCCTCGGCTTATCCCTCTCCATTTGTTCACTTGTGAGGCTCAGATTTCGTGGCTAGTAACATGGCCATGACATCCTCATCATCATCATCACCATCACTATTATGAAATCTAAGATTTTCTCTCCTGCCCATAGTGGGAGCCATGAAGAAGAAGAAGAAGATAGAGCCTTATCAGGAAGAACAACAGCACCAGCACCACAAACAAGAACAAAAAGGGTTGGAAATATTGAAAGCAGTGGCACAAGCCTGGTACAGCCACTCAGGAAGCTCTAAACCTATGAGTGAGTTTGATGCACGCAGAAGAAACTTCAAAGTGAAGCCTTCAAGGTTCAAGCTAGAAGAAATGAGGGACACAGGTTCTTCTTCTTTTTCTTCACCTTGTTACTGGAATTTTCAGCAGTCACTTTGGGATTCATATGAACTTGTGACAGTGTCAAGAAGGATTGAAACAGGGTTGGATCTAGATAATAACCCTTTTGATGACTTATGTGGTCTGATTCGAAGCCAACGGAGGCGAAAACCGGAGAGTAAGAATAGCCTCAGAAATCTGTTCTCTCATTTTTCTTCTAGGCGGTTTAATGCTGCCAAAATTCCACAGGAAAATGATACATGAGTTTCATTCTTCTTTTGTTAGAACAGCTAAGATTATATAGACCACTCTCAATTTGCAACTTGAAATTCTGGCATACTGACAATTTTCCTTACTTATTTAATTTTGAAGATGTCCTTGATTTTACCAAGCAAGATGAAAATGTTATTTAAAAGATATAAATTAAAATAACGTGTTAGTCCTTCTTTAGTAAGTCTTTGCTTGTTATGCAAGAGAGAAGCTAGTTACAAATTCTGGCTAATTCTTGGTAAGACAAGTATTTTTATTCTGGCTAATATATCGAAAATGAGTAACCGCGGAACCCCCTTTAACACCCCTTTTCCCTTTTTTCCCCTCTTTTCAAAGTTGGATTTCTAAGTTCTTTATTGAACTCATTTATTTGCAATCATGGTTAAAATGTAAAAAAGATTGGGGTTGACTACCAATCTTTTCAAAATACAGAAAAAGCTTCTCGTAGAAACTACCGATCATTTGTTAACTATTACAACTATTCCAACTATTTAATCAATTACTTCTTGGAAATGCTAAAAGTATTACTCAATTTTTTTATATGATACCGGGCCTAATTTAAAAAAAACATATGCTTGTGACAATGACGATACGTCACAAAATTTATGGGAATTCGTATTCCTAAGATCATAAGATCTTTTGAGAAGCGAAATAAAGTAAATTAGACTTTTATTTGTTTGATCAGTTCTTTCCACATTTTCTTCATTATTGTAAATGGACTTTTTTTTTGTTTTTGATTCAAGAAAAAGTTGTACATCAATGCTACAAATCAAAATGATACACAGAAAGATATTTAGGTATACCCTCTCCATGAGAGTATTTAAAAAATAAATCCTCTATTAGCTTATAAGTCACAAAATCCTCTATTAGATGACAATTCGAAGCATTCTTTTTTAAATACTCTCATGGAGAGGGTATACCTAAATATCTTTCTGTGTATCATTTTGATTTGTAGCATTGATGTACAACTTTTTCTTGAATCAAAAACAAAAAAAAAGTCCATTTACAATAATGAAGAAAATGTGGAAAGAACTGATCAAACAAATAAAAGTCTAATTTACTTTATTTCGCTTCTCAAAAGATCTTATGATCTTAGGAATACGAATTCCCATAAATTTTGTGACGTATCGTCATTGTCACAAGCATATGTTTTTTTTAAATTATCCGAAACCCAAGTTATTAACATATATAAGTTAAAATATGTTTTTGCATATCATCGAAAATCCCCTTTTCTTAAGAATGAAATAAAAGATTATTTTTTTGGAATACAAAGAATATTTGATTTTCAATTTATATCCAAGAACCCCCCCAATTCTCTAATGAATCAATGGACAAATTGGTTGTTAAAGAGTCATTATCAATATGATTTATCTCAGAGAAGATGGTCTAGATTAGTGCCACAAAAATGGAGAAATAGAATCCATAAACGTCATGTCATTCAAAATAAAGATTTAAAAAAATGTGATTCATATGAAAAAACCAGATCAATTCCTTACAAAAACCAACAATTAGGCTCATTAAAAAAAAAACACACAATATGAATATGATCTTTTTTCATATCAATCCATTAAAGATAAGAAAGACACATATATTTCTAGATATGAATCATCATTCCAAGCAAATAAAAAAGAATTTCTTTCTTATAATTACAAAACATGTAAACAAACCAGAGCGCCTTCTACTTCTAATAGGCCATGAACTAGATCAGAATCATTCTCAACGAGTCCATAAGAAGTGATCCCATTTTTTTCATCAGGTCCGGGTAGAGACCAAAGGTCTTGAGCGACCGATCCGGCAGAACAACTCAAAAGATAAAGAAGTATCGTTAATTCCTTCATGCTCGTTCCAAGTTCGAAGTACCATTTGTACAAATAAGAATCCCCCTCGTTACAAGATTTCTTCTTCATATAGATAGATATAGGATCTATGGAGCAATTACTTAGAAGTACATTTTTTGAAATAGCCCTTCCTATCTGATAGAAAAGGATCCTATGATCCTGAACCGATCTTACCTAGGATCGCAAATCCCAAGTTTGTCTATGAAGAGCAGATCTAATTATATTAGTGTCTATAATGGATTTCTTTTGTATAATACTAATCGATAGGAACTCTCAAAATAAAGAAAAAAAAAACTAAGCAATGAAATTCTAAACAGGGCGGAAGTTCTAGATAAGGAATTTATACCATTGGATATATTCCAAAAACGAATTAGATTATGCAATGAAGAGACTCAAACAAAAAACTTACCTAAACTATATGATCCTTTCTTGAATGGACCCTGTCGGGGCCGAATGAACAATTTTTTGTTATCCTCAATTAATAATAAAACTTCTAAAAAAGATGATATTTGGATAAATAAGATTCATGGTCTCCTTCTTTCTAGTATTCAAATGCTGGCAATCAACTTTTACCTCTTATTCTAGTATGTGCGTCCGGAGGAGCACGTATGCAAGAAGGAAGTCTAAGCTTGATACAAATGGCTAAAATATCTTCTGCTTTATATGAGTATCAAAAAAATAAAAGGTTATTCTATGTATCCATCCTTACATCTTTGCAGATGAAGA
>NC_029772.3:63267802-63268026 GCF_000817695.3 Arachis duranensis | reverse complement strand
TATTAAATCATCGAGACGCTGCAGAGCTCCTCACCCCCAACAATGGAGTTTAGAGACTCATGCCGTCACAAAGTATGTAATCCAGATCTGAAAATGTCATGAGGTACAAGAGATGTCTGTAAAAGTTGTTTAAATAGTAAACTAATAACCTAGGTTTACAGAATATGAGTAAACTAAGATAATTGGTGCAGAAATCCACTTCTGGGGCCCACTTGGTGTGTGCT
>NC_029772.3:63247995-63258785 GCF_000817695.3 Arachis duranensis | reverse complement strand
TCCCTCAATTTCAGCCAGAAAATACCTGAAATCACAGAAAAACACACAAACTCATATTAAAGTCCAGAAATATGATTTTTTGCCTAAAAACTAATATTATTCTACTAAAAACTAACTGAAACATGCTAAAATCTACATGAAATTACCCCCAAAAAGCGTATAAAATATCCGCTCATCAATGAGCCACAAAGATTTGGTCAACCCTCTTGGCAACAACCACCTCCAAGGCATTATCAACAACCATTCTATGATACGCACCAAGACAATGGTTATGGTGGACCTCTTCGTGACAATCAACACCCACCACAAAATACCTATGAACCCCCTCCTCCACGTAATTTTGAACCACCATATTCACAAGCCCCCCACTACCAAACACCATCACATGATTCTAACATTTATCCACCATATCAACCACCCTATGAGCCATATGAGCCATACATAGATCCATCCCAATTTCAACCCAATTACTCCCAAGAACCACCACCTCCATATCCATCAATCCAAGAGCCTTATGATCCTACTTATGATATCCGAGCAGAACAAGAGTCAAGGGATCGTCTCAAGGAAACAATGGATCGATTTCAAGAAACCCTGCGTCAGTTGGACCGAGCATACCGAACAGCACTTGAAGCTTTCATGGCTAAAGAATCTCAACTTGAGAACAAGGAATTGAAGTGTGCTATGCAACAACTGGAAAAGATGGAGAGTGATGAACCACCCTCTTATCATGAACTTTTCCTCCCGATTAATGAGCCCTCACATCCACCTCAACCTTCAATGCATGACACTATTAGTGTTCTTCTTCAAGGGAAAAGAGAGATGAAACGGGGAGTACTAGAATTCGCGAGTGCCTTTAATGAGGTAGTACACCAAATAGCTTCCCAATATTTGAACATTCAAGGTACTCCCATGGCTACATGTGGAGAATCCAAAGAAGTGTGTAGCATGAAGGCAACACTAGAAACTCCGGTGGACAGTGAGCAGCATGAATTTGTATTGGAACAAGTGGAGGAAGCCATAATAGTTGCAGAGGAAGAAGTGGTTGAAGATATAGGAGATGCTGAACCTACATGGGAATCTAGAATTGTAGAGTACCCCTCCAATGAAATTGAAATTGATGTCAAGAAGGCCAGTGCACAACCTCCAGGGCATATTCCTTATGAAGACTTAGATGGAATAGGTCAAGAAGTAAGTTCCCTTGGTGATGAGAATCATGCATCAAGTCCTCCTAGTAATAAATCTACATCCGCAAATGAACTCCTTGAATATGAAGACTCTTCTCTGATTAAGTTTGAGAATAATGTGGAAGCGAAAATCCTTAGAAAATGGCGGACGGGAGTTGAGTACACTTTGTGAAGAACATTGGAGACTTCTCCACCTAGGTTGTCGTCTACTCCTTCACTTGAGTGGGTAAAACTTATCTCTGTTCATCTTCCTATCCCACTTGAGTACGGTGTTCTTGAAACAGATGACCAACTCAGGAAGCTTTGTGGCATTAAGCGTAAGCAAAAAATGTTTAGTAGTTGGAGTTGCAAATCAAGGCTCATCAAGGTTGATATTTCAAGAGTTAGATATAAAGACTCAACTGGTGATAATTTGGTTAGATCTAAAAGAAGAGTTTGGTACTCTATAGAGAATTCAGATTGCTTGCCACCTGGTTGGAACAATAATGATCAACAAGAAGACGGGTGTAAAAGCAAAGTTTGGGACCCCGAAATTCATTCTGGCAATCAACACTCTTGGGGCCCTGTCACTTGCTTCAACTTGCTTGAAGACTTTCTGCGCCTAGTTTGGGATCCGGGAGGCCATTGGAATTATAAACATTGGTGGAGATTCCTGGATGAGTTCAAGCACAAGCCGCCATGACAAGGAGCTCACCAAATGTCCAACTTAAGGACTTTAACTAAAAGTGCTAGGTGGGAGACAACCCACCATGGTATGATCATTCTTTTTTTTCAATTATAATTTTATTTAGTTTTGTTTGTTTTTTAGTTTTATTTTATTTCATTGAACCTGAAAATATTCATAACATCTGTATCAGCATCTGCATACTGCATTCTACATTTTGCATAAAAAAAAAGAAAGCACGCGATGCGACAGCGTTGCTGACGCGTCTGCGTCGCAGGTGCATTAGGAAGAAAAGAAAAGTGAACATAGAGTAACGCGAAAGCATGGCTGGAGGTGTTCCTTAGGCACAAATATGCCCACGCATCCGCGTCATCCACGCGAACGCGTGGCTCTGTGAAATCGACATAAATGGGTGTGGTTGACGAAATTGTGATCAAAGAGTTCTAGGCACTGTTAGAGAAGCTCACAACTCCGTTCAACTTAACCAGCAAGTGTACTGGGTCATCCAAGTAATACCTTACATGAGTAAGGGTCGATCCCCAGAGATTGTTGGTATGAAGCAAGCTATGGTCACCTTGTAAATCTCAGTTAAGTGGATTCATAGGGTCAAATGTAATTTTATTAGATAATTAAAAGATAAATAAAATAAAAAAGGATAGAAATACTTATGTAAATCAATAGTGGGAATTTCAGACAAGCGTATGGAGATGCTGTGCTCCTCTCGAATCCCTATTTTTTTATTACATTCATCCAATCCTTCTTACTCCTTTCCATGGCAAGCTGTATGTAGGGCATCACCATCATCAATGGCTACTTTTAATCCTCTCGGGAAAATGGTCCTATGCGCTGTCACTGAACCGACAATGGCTACTTTCATACAAAAAGTTGTTTGTCACTAAAACAAACCCCTAAATTTATAAACCGAAGTATTCAAACCTCGGGTCGTTCTCCCTAGGAATTACAATAAAGTGTCTTGTTATTGGTTTGAGTTGTTTTGGGGTTTTGATAAGAGGCATGAAAGATAAATGGCAAGAAAGTAAACTAACAACTAAAAAAGGCTCTTGACAAGGTATGAAAATTAGAAGTTCTATCCTAGCTATCCTTCTCAATTGTGATGAGAATTGTTCATTGCTACCACTTAGTTAACCCTTACTAAAGAAAGGAAAGTCAAGTGGATGAATTGACTTGAGCCACAAGTCCTAGCCAACTCCCAAGGAAAGACTAGCTTTAGTGCACTCCAAACCAATTAGCAATCTCTCCAATTACCAATCAACAAAGGAATTAGATAACTCAAGAGTCACTAATTACTCTACCTAGGCCAAGAGGAACAAAACCTACAAATAGAAAAGCAAAGAAGAACAATTATTATGAATTACCTCTTATTGAATTGAAAGAAAATGGAAGGAACAAAAGTGGATCTACAATCAAAGTATAAGAACAACATAAAGGAAATTACAACAAAAGAATAGAGGAAGATGAATGTAACTACAAAGAATTGAAAGGTGGAAGTAGAAGAAAGCAAAGATTGAAACCTAAATCTAAGAACTAATCCTAATCCTAATCCTAATCCTAATTCTAGAGAGAAGTGAGAGCTTCTCTCTCTAGAAACTACTTCTAAATACTAAACTAAACTAATGGTAACTAACATATGGTAAAGTATATCCATTCCCCCTTCAATCCTTGGCTTAAATAGCATTAGAAATGAGTTGGATTGGGCCCACAAGGCTTGTAAATTCGCTGGCCCATGGATTACATTAAGTGAACCAGGTGGCATAACGACGCGTGCACGTATAGTGCGCGTACGCGTCCCTATCTGCAGTGCAACTAGGGCAAATCTTATATCTTTGCGAAGCCCCGGATGTTAGCTTTCCAACCCAACTGGAACCGCATCATTTGGACCTCTATAGCTCAAGTTATGGTCGTTTAAGTGCGAAGAGGTCGGCTTGACAGCTTTCCGGTTCTTTCATTTCTTCATGAGTTCTCCAACTTTTCATGCTTTCTTTCTTCATTCCCTTGATCCAATTTTTGCCTCCTAAATCTGAAATCACTTAACAAACATATCAAGGCATCTAATGGAATCAAGGAGAATTAGATTTAGCTATTTTAAGTCCTAAAAAGCATGTTTTCACTCTTAAGCACAATTAAGGGAGAAGTTATAAAACCATGCTATTTCACTATATGCAACTATCTAAATGAATGCAATTGCTTGGTCAAAATAAATCAGTTCCCAAGAAGCATATATGCACAAGGGCTAAGGACTAGCAAGTCTAATCCACAATTGAATAGAGTTATTAAATATTTTTTTTACAAACTTGCATGAAAATTATGATCATGGGTGGAAACATGTAATTGAGCATCAAACCCTCACCGGTAGTGTTTGCACTCTATTCGCTCAAGTGTTTAGGGTTGATTCTCTCAATTCTCTCCTAATCATGCTTTCTAAAATTTGTTTTTCTTCTAACAATCAACAAATATTTCATGCATGCATACATATATCATGAGGTCTTTTCATAGGTTGTAATGGGGCTAGGGTCAAGGTAGGATGCATATTTGGTTAAGTGAGTTTGAAATTTGAATCTTTGATAAGCTTAAACTTCCCACCTAACCTATGACATCCTATACAAATTCAAAGCTATCCTAACTACCCATTTCTCACTTTTTCACATACTCATGTATCCCTTTTCATTTCACAACACTTATGCATTGATCTTTATTAAGCTACACTTTGCTTTGGGGGATTTTGTCCCCTTTTTCATTTCTTTCTCTTTTTTTTCTTTCTTTTTCTATTTTTTTCTTTTCCATATTATTTTTTTCTTTTTCTTTTCTTTTTCTTATTTTTTTTCTTTCTATATACAAGAGCATCAATGCATAAGGTTTTACATTTGATCAATACATGAGCATATACCCGATTCCCAATATTTCCAATAATAATACAAAACTACCCTTTTTTTCCCCCAATGTCCCAAGGTTCCCACACTTGAATGGTGCTCACACACACTAGCCTAAGCTAATCAAAGATCCACATAAGGACATTTATTGTTTTTAGCTTTAAGGCTTGTAATGTGCTAAAATAAGAACAAGTGGGTTAATCGTAGGCTCAAATTGGCTAACAAAGAAATATAAAAGGTAAGGCCATTTGGGTAAGTAAGCTAAATGAAATGATGGCCTCAATCATATAAATGCATGAATACACAAAATAATGGACATAAAGAATCAAACAAATCAAAGATTACAATCATAGAAAGAGAATAATGCACACAAGAAGGAAAATAAGTGGTTATAAGATGTAACCACACCATTAGGCTCAAATCTCACTTGCTTGTGTTCTTAGCTCAAAAAAACATGATCCACAAGATATATAATTCAAGCAAGTTCTATGAAAAGTTTTCACTCAAATCAATTGGTGTGCCCTATAGATAGAAATCTTGAAAATTTTCATTATTTTGACTAGGCTTATTTTGTATATATATGCAAAAATAAGAAAATGCAAGTAAAAATCCTAAAATTCTAGAATGAAATGCAAAAGTGTTGGGATTAGAATTTTGTCACCCAAAATCACCGACTGGTCGGACGACCTCCCCACACTTAAAAGTTTGCACCGTCCTCGGTGCACTCAAAGATGAGCAAGGGGGTACGGTGACTCTCCAGATTGCTATGTGTTCTTAGTCTTGCTTCCATGTTTGCTTGTGGTGCATTGTTCATGAAAAACAAAAATATAACACCATAAGATGAGAAGATATAAAAACAAGGAAGCATACATTGTTGGAATGAGGTACTCACTAGGATTGAGTGAGTGAATTAGTGTGACATTAATGACAAATAGGTGTGTGAATTCTAAATTACGCGGTTTAGAACACACATTAGCATAAAAGTCATGTCACAAAAGAAGCATGTACATCACTTATCCTAGTGTGCTTGAGATGCTTTAAGTAAACTTGTAAGGTAAAACAAGCATTAAAGAAGCATGAAAACATTCAAGTCAAACACATATGGATGCATATGATCATGAAATACAATGCATTAAGGTAAATGCATAACATCATCCATCAAGAAATTGCCTAATCATAGAATAAGGCTCAAATCACATGGTGGCTAGCTACAACATGCAATTCAAAAGAGTTACAAGCTCAAAGGCAATTCTCATCACTTGGTATTCTTAAAAGGTAAGCATGAAAAACTCAAAACCAAGTAGTAATATATAACCTCAATCATAGAATCCAACAAAGATTATCTAAAAACATTCATGCTAAAATAGCATTTAGGCAATAAGGGACAACAACGTGGAGTAAACAAAGTCAATAATCCAACACTTGTAATGAAAAGAGAGAAAATAAAATGAAAACCAAACTAAAACTAAAATAAATGGTTATCCATGGTGTTTGGAAGTGTTGGATGAGGGGTAGAAGGAGGAAAGAAGAAAGGAGAAGGAAAGAAATGAAAAAATGAGAAGAAAAGAAATGTAGTGAAGGAAGGGCATCCACGCGTACGCGCACATGGCGCGCCCGCGTCGATGGCTTATTTCGAGAGTGGCGCGTGCGCGTCATGTGCGCGTACGCGCAAGTGGGATTGTGCCAAAGGCACAACGCGCGCACAGTGCGGGCCTAACTCTCGAGTTAATGCATGGAAGGTGGAACTTCTCAACCCACGCGTACGCGTGCATGGCGCGCTCGCGTGGATGGTTGAAAATGCTTGATGCACGCATACGCACGCAGTGCGCGTACGCGTGGATGGTGCTCTGTTTTTCAAAAATTTTTTTGGTATGTTTTTACACCAATCCAAGCAATCCAAACCTTCAAACAGCTACCAAAACACCATAAAACCTTATTTAACATAGTAAACTATCAAATGCACTTAACAAACTACCAAAACATGAAATTAAACTAATTCTACCCATATATACAAAAGAGAAAATGAAAAGATTTTACCATGGTGGGGTGTCTCCCACCTAGCACTTTTATTTATTGTCCTTAAGTTGGACTTATGGGGAGCTCCTCATTAAGGTGGCTTGTGCTTGTACTCATCTTGGAACTTCCACCAATTCTTGGACTTCCAATAAGCTCCATCATTCAAGATTAATATCTCCAAGCTTTGATGGAGTTCTTCACAAACCATGGGCTCCCAATGTTGATCCTCATGTGTTCCCGGATCCCATATTTTGTCTTCACACCCATCTCCAAGTTGATTATCATTAATCCATGTGGGTGGTGAGCAAGATGAATTCTCAACAAAGTGACCAAACATCCTTCTAGACCCATGTACTCTAGTTATACACCAACCTTTGCTATCAAGCTTTGGACATGTGACCATAATGAACCTAGGATAATGCTTCCAACCACTAACCAACGAGAGAAATCTACCTCCATATCACTTTCAAATTCATTGGAAGAAGGTTCTTCAAATTCAAAGGATTCTTCACCAAGAAGATTGGATGCATGCTCTTCATCACCAAGGGAACTCAATTCTTGCTTCACTCCTTCCAAGTCTTCATGTGGGATATGCCTTGGAGGTTGTGCACATTTCTCCTCAACATCAAATTTACTCTTCTTGGAGGGATTTTCTTTGACTATAGGTTCCCATGGAGGTTCCGCATCTCCTAAGTCTTCAACCACTTCTTCCTCTTGTTCAATAATCATAGGTTCCTCCAATTGTTCTAACACAAAGTGGCATTCCTCCTTTTCCATCAGAGTTTCCAATCCCTCCTTCATGCCATGCTCTTCTTTAGATTCTCTACATGTAGCCATGGGAGCTCTTTGAATGTCCAAAAGTTGGGATGCTAGCCGGTTTACCACCTAGTCCAAGATGGGAGGCTAAAATGCTTACTACCTTGGTCAAGGTAGCCATAAATTCTAGTGTCTCCCTTTGCATTTTTCCTTGCCCTTCAAGTATAAGGCTAAGGATTTCATCCATTGAGGATTGGAGTGGATAAGAGGGTTCATTGTCTTGGAGAAAGGGTTCATTATAGGAAGGTGGTTCTTCTTGGTAAGGTGGTGGTGTGTATTGAGGTGGTTTTTGGGAGTAGTAATCTTGGAATTGTGGTTCCATGTATGGCTCATATGGTTCAAAAGGAGGTTGGTATGGTGGGTAAGGATCATGGTCATATGGAGGTGTTTGGTGAAAATAGGCTTGTGAGTGTGGTTGACATTCTGTTGAAAATAGGCTTGTGAGTGTGGTTGAGGTTCATGTTGAGGATATGACTCATAGGCATATGGTGGTGGTTCTTGAAAATCACAAGGAGATTCACCATAGCCATTGGATTGATATGCATCAAAAAAATGGCTCTTCTTCATAGTGCATTTGTGGAGGTTGTTGCCAAGAAGATTGATCATATGCATATGGCTCCTCCAACCTTTGGTTGTCCCATCCTTGATACACATCTCCATTATAGTCCTCATCACCTACAACATAGTTGTAATCACACTCATAGCCAAAATGAGAATTCATAATGGAAAGAGAAAACAAAAATCAAAAGATAATGAAAAATAAGAGAAATAAAATTCTACAACTAGCAAATAAAGCAAGATATTCACACTATTCACATATGTACAATAACCAATAACACAACACCATTGCAAATCCCCGGCAACGGCGCCATTTTGACGAATGAATTTTTGCCGGTATAGAATTTATCAAGTGATCAATCGTAGTATAGTCTAAACCGACACAGAATCCATCATCAAAGTAATTCTACAATCTATAACCGAGAGTATTAGTCCCGAGTCGTTCTTCCCTAGGAATGCTACAAGGATGCATGTTATTGATTAAGTGGTCTTTTGTAGCTTGAAGAGCGTGGCATAAAAGTGCTAATAAAAGAGAACAACAATCAATCAATAGTAAAAACCTTGGCCAAGGTTGAACATTGGAAGTTCCATCACTATAGTTTCCTTTAATTGTGATAACAAAGGAGTGTTGCTTCACTTAGTCAACCCCTAATTATAGAGGAAAGTCAAGTAAAAGTAACTAACTTGAGTCACAAGTCATAGTCTTACCCTAGGGAAGTCTAGCTTTAGTGCACTCCAAGTCAATTAGCAATTCTCAATTCTTAATCAACAATTGACATCCATTATTCAAGTGTCTCCAATGACTCAACCACTAGGCCAAGTGAGGGGATACTACTCCATATCTAAAGTTGGCATTTTCTCAAACACTTGGAGAGCGAGAATGAAAGACATAGTAAAATTGAGAGGAAATTTAGAATCAAAGTAATTCAACACAAGAAATCAACAATAATCAACAATGAACAACAATGAAAATGAGATCTTCAATGAATTAATGGAGTCCAAAACAACAAAGTTAAACCTAAGATCTATGAGAATTGAACAATTACAAACACTAATTGAGGTTAGAGAAGATGATCTACAACATGAACAAAGTAAATTGAGTGTTGTAATAGATCTCACCAAGGAATGGTTGAGAATTGAGAGAATGAAGATGAATTCTAGAGAGAAGTTGGAGTTTCTCTCTCTACAAATGTAACTAACTAAAAATATCTATCTAATGATCTAAAATTAGTCTATGGATGTGAATGTGTGTCAATCCCCTTCAATCCTTGGCTCTTATGTGCATTTTGGCACCAAAGTTGGTTGCTGAAACCTTCCAAAATCGCCAGGCACGTGTTGCAATAAAAGAATCACGTGCGGACCATGACGCGTGCGCGCACGGTACGCGTGCGCGTCCCTGGCTAATTCTGCGATGTGCGCGCGAGCGCCTTGTGCGCGTACGCGTGCTTGGCCGAGATCAACTCTTTGGCTTTTTGTGCTTCTCTCCACTTGCATGCTTCCTTCCTTGCTTCCTTTGATCCATGCCTAGCCTATTTCAATCCTGGAATTACTAGCAAACACATCAAGACATCTTATGGAATCAAAGAGGAACTAGAATTCATTAAAATAAGGCTTAAAAAGCATGTTTTTACACTTAAGCACAAATATGGGAGAGATAACAAAACCATGCTAATTCATAGGCTAAATGTGACAAAAGGTTATCAAAACACTCTAAACTTAATACAAAACAAACCGTCAAATTGGGGTTTGTCAGGCATCACCATCATCAATGGCTACTTTTAATCCTCTCGGGAAAATGGTCCTATGTGCTGTCACTGCACGGCTAATCGTCTGGAGGCATCACCCTTGTTGATAGCTACATCCCATCCTCTCGGTGAAAATGGTCCAAATGCTCTGTCACAGTACGGCTAATCATCTGTCAGTTCTCAATCAGGTTGGAGTAGAATCCATTGATTCTTTTGCGTTTGTCATCACGCCCAGCCTTCAGGAGTTTGAAGCTCGTCACAGTCATTCAATACCGGAATCCTACTCGGAATACCACAGACAAGGTTAGACTTTCCGGATTCCCAGGATCCTACTCGGAATACCACAGACAAGGTTAGACTTTCCGGATTCCCAGGATCCTACTCGGAATACCACAGACAAGGTTAGACTTTCCGGATCCCCATGAATGCTGCCATCTATCTAGCTTATACCACAAAGATTCTGTTGGGGAATCTAAGAGATATGAGGAATCCAAGAGATATGCGCCTGGCCTAGAGTAGAACGAAAGTGGTTGTCAATCACGCGCATTCATAGGTGAGAATGATGATGAGTGTCACGGATCATCACATTCATCAAAGTGTTGTGCAACGTATATCTTGGAATAAGAATAAAAGAGAATTGTAAAAAGTAATAGTAATTGTATTGAAGCTTGAGGTACAGCAGAGCTCCACACCCTTAATCTATGGTGTGCAGAAACTCCACTGTTGCAAATACATAAGTGAAAGGTTCAGGCATGGCCGAATGGCCAGCCCCCTAAATGATCAAAAGACCGAATGATCAAAGACTAAAACAGTCAAAGATTAAACTGTCAAAAGATGACTAATACACTAGTAAAAAATCCTATTTATACTAGACTAGCTACTAGGATTTACATGAGTAAGTAATTGATGCATAAAT
>NC_029772.3:63247431-63247767 GCF_000817695.3 Arachis duranensis | reverse complement strand
AATTTCCGAATAAAGTATGAACTATTATATATTGCTGGAAAGATCTGGATGTCTACTTTCCAACGCCATTGAGAGCGCGCCATTTGGAGTTCTGCAACTCCAGAAAATCCATTTCGAGTGCAGGGAGGTCAGATTCCAACAGCATCAGCAGTCCTTTTGTCAGCCTTTTTCAGAGTTTTGCTCAAGTCCCTCAATTTCAGCCAGAATTTACCTGAAATTACAGAAAAACACACAAACACATATTAAAGTCCAGAAATGTGAATTTAACATAAAAACTAATGAAAACATCCCTAAAAGTAGCTTGAACTTACTAAAAACTACCTAAAAATAATGCCA
>NC_029772.3:63244151-63247303 GCF_000817695.3 Arachis duranensis | reverse complement strand
GTTTTTTCCGTGGCCCTAAGCATTTTGTTTTCCAGTATTACCACCGGATACATAAATGCCACAGACACATGACTGGGTGAACCTTTTCAGATTGTCACTCAGCTTTGCTAGAGTCCCCAGTTAGAGGTGTCCAGAGCTCTTAAGCACACTCTTTTTTGCTTTGGATCAAGACTTTAACCACTCAGTCTCAAGCTTTTCACTTGGACCTTCATGACACAAGCACATGGTTAGGGACAGCTTGATTTAGCCGCTTAGGCCTGGATTTTTTTTCCTTGGGCCCTCCTATCCATTGATGCTCAAAGCCTTGGATCCTTTTTACCGTTGCCTTTTGGTTTTAAGGGCTATTGGCTTTTTCTGCTTGCTTTTTCTTTTTCTTTCTATTTTTTTTCGCCACTTCTTTTTTTTTACAAGCTTTTGTTTTCCACTGCTTTTTCTTGCTTCAAGAATCAATTTTATGATTTTTCAGATTATCAATAACATTTCTCTTTGTTCATCATTCTTTCAAGAGCCAACAATTTTAACATTCATAAACAACAATATCAAAAGACATATGCACTGTTCAATCATTCATTCAGAAAACAAAAAGTGTTGTCACCACATCAATAGAATTAAATTAAATTCAAGGATAAATTCGAATTTCATGTACTTCTTGTTCTTTTGAATTAAAACA
Organism: Arachis duranensis; assembly: GCF_000817695.3. Lineage (NCBI taxonomy): Eukaryota > Viridiplantae > Streptophyta > Magnoliopsida > Fabales > Fabaceae > Arachis > Arachis duranensis. The sequence goes on along the minus strand of NC_029772.3, from coordinate 63,246,633 downwards.
TTTTTCATTTAAGAAAGGTGAAGGATTAATGGAATTTATTCATAGCTTTAAGACATAGTTACTAACTACTAATGATCATGAAGTAGAGACACAAAACATAGATAAACACAACATAAAAACCGAAAAGCAGAAAGAAATAAGAACAAGGAATGAATCCACCTTTGTGGCGTCTTCTTCTTGAAGGACCAACAATGTTCTTAATTTCTTCTATGTCCCTTCCTTGCCTTTGTTGCTCCTCCCTCATTGCTCTTTGATCTTCTCTTATTTCATGGAGAATGATGGAGTGCTCATGATGTTCCACCCTTAATTGTTCAACATTATGGCTCAAATCTTCTAAGGAAGTGTTGAGTTGTTCCCAATAGTTGTTGGGAGGAAAGTGCATCCCTTGAGGCATCTCAGGGATTTCTTGATGATGAGCTTCCTCATGCATCTCTTGAGAACCGTGAAGGGTCTCTCTTGCTTGCTCCATCCTCTTCTTGGTGATAGGCTTATCCTCTTCAATGGAGATGTCTCCTTCTATGATAACTCCAGCTGAGTAACATAGATGGCAAATAAGGTGAGGGAAGGCTAGCCGTGCCATGGGTGAGGACTTGTCGGCTATTTTGTAGAGTTCATTGGAGATGACCTCATGAACTTCTACTTCCTCTCCAATCATGATGCTATGAATCATGATGGCCCGATCCACAGTAACTTCAGATCGGTTGCTAGTGGGAATGATGGAGCGTTGAATGAACTCCAACCATCCTCTAACCATAGGCTTGAGGTCCAGTCTTCTTAGTTGAACTGGCTTGCCTTTGGAGTCTCTCTTCCATTGAGCTCCTTCCACACATATGTCCGTAAGGACTTGGTCCAACCATTGATTAAAGTTGACCCTTCTAGTGTAGGGGCGTTCATCTCCGTGCATCATGGGCAAGTGAAACGCCAACCTTACATTTTCCGGACTAAAATCTAAGTATTTCCCCCGAACCATTGTGAGATAATTCTTTGGATTCGGGTTCATACTTTGATCATGGTTCCTAGTGATCCATGCATTGGCATAGAACTCTTGAACCATTAAGACTCCAACTTGTTGAATGGGGTTTGTAAGAACTTCCCAACATCTTCTTTGGATCTTATATCGGATCTTCAGATACTCATTTTTCTTGAGTTTGAAAGGGTTATGGAAAAACAAAAAAGCTATGCTTTTACCACACCAAACTTAGAATATTGCTCGCCCTCGAGCAAGAGAAGAAAGAAGAGAAGAAGAAGAAGAAGAGAATATGGAGGAGAAGGAGATGTGTAAGTTCGGCCAAGGTATAGAAGAGGGGGTTGTGTTGTGTGAAAATGAAGTAGAATGGAAGGGTATATATAGGGAGAGGGGAGAGGGTAGGTTCGGCCATTTAGGGTGGGATTGGGTGGGAAAGAAAATTTGAATTGGGAAGGTAGGTGGGGTTTATGGGGAAGAGTGGATGGATGTGAATGGTGAAGAGGGTAATTGGAAAGAGAGATTGAGGTGATTAGGGAAGGGTTTTGGGGAAGAGTTTTTATTGGAAAGAGAGGATGAATGTTGAGAAGAGGGGAGAATATGGTAGGTGGGGATCCTGTGGGGTCCACAGATCCTGAGAAGATCTTGTGGGGTCCACAGATCCTGAGGTGTCAAGGATTTACATCCCTGCACCAATTAGGCATGTAAAATGCCTTTGCACACAACTCTGGGCGTTCAGCGCCAGATTGGTGCCCATTTTGGGCGTTCAACGCCCATTTGTTGGCCCGTGCACGTTCTGGGCGTTCAACGCCCACATGTAACATGTTTCTGGCGTTAAACGCCAGTTTCATGCTTGTTACTAGCGTTCAGTGCCAGCTTTTCCTCTAGGCACATTCCTGGCGTTCAAACGCCAGAATGTTGCTTGTTTCTGGCGTTCAGCGCCAGATTCATGCTCTGTTCTAGCGTTGAACGCCAGCCAGATGCTCCTTACTGGCGTTGAACGCCAGTCTGTGCTTCCTCCAGGGTGTGATTTTTCTTCTGCTGTTTTTGATTCTGTTTTTAATTTTTATGATTTTTTTCGTGACTCCTCATGATCATGTACCTAATAAAACACAAAATAACAATAAAATAAAATAAAAATTAGATAAATAAAATTGGGTTGCCTCCCAACAAGCGCTTCTTTAACGTCAATAGCTTGACAGTGGCTCTCATGGAGCCACAAAGGTGATCAGGTTAATGTTGTATCGTCCCAACACTAAACTTAGAGTTTGGATATGGGGTCTTAACACCAAACTTAGAGTTTGGTTGTGGCCTCCCAACACCAAACTTAGAGTTTGACTGTGGGGGCTCTTCTTAACTCTGAACTGAGAGAAGCTCTTCCTGCTTACTCTCTTTTGTCACAGAGGGATGGCCCTGTGCCTTAAACACAAGGTAGTCCCCATTCAATTGAAGGACTAATTCACCTCTGTTGACATCTATCACAGCTCCTGCTGTGGCTAGGAAAGGTCTTCCAAGGAT
>NC_029772.3:63240011-63244121 GCF_000817695.3 Arachis duranensis | reverse complement strand
TCTTCCTTCCTAGTGTCTAGGATTATGAAATCCGCAGGGATGTAAAGGCCTTCAACCTTTACTAGCATGTCCTCTACTATTCCATAAGCTTGTCTCAATGGTTTGTCTGCCAATTATAATGAGAACAATACAGGTTGTACCTCAATGATTCCCAGCTTCTCCATTACAGAGAGTGGCATAAGATTTATCCCTGACCCCAGATCACACAGAGCTTTTTCAAAGGTCATGGTGCCTATGGTACAAGATATTAAGAACTTGCCAGGATCTTGTCTCTTTTGAGGTAAAATTTGCTGAATCCAGGTATCTAGTTCATTAATGAGCAAGGGAGGTTCACTTTCCCAAGTCTCATTACCAAACAACTTGGCATTCAGCTTCATGATAGCTCCTAAGTATTGAGCAACTTGCCCTCCAGTCACATCTTCATCCTCTTCAGAGGAAGAATAGTCTTCAGAGCTCATGAATGGCAGAAGGAGATTTAATGGAATCTCTATGGTCTCTATATGAGCGTCAGATTCTTTTGGATCCTTATTAGGAAACTCCTTCTTGCTTGAGAGACGTCCCAGGAGGTCTTCCTCACTAGGATTTTCGTCCTCCTCCTCCCTTGTGCATTCGGCCATATTGATCACATCAATGGCCTTGCACTCTCCTTTTGGATTTTCTTCTGTATTGCTTGGGAGAATACTGGGAGGAGTTTCAATGACTTTCTTACTCAGCTGGCCCACTTGTGCCTCCAGATTTCTGATGGAGGATCTTGTTTCATTCATGAAACTGAAAGTGGCCTTTGACAGGTCAGAGATTAGATTGGCTAAATTAGAAGTGTTTTGTTCAGAATTCTCTGTCTGTTGCTGAGAAGATGATGGAAAAGGCTTGCTATTGCTCAGCCTATTACGTCCACCATTGTTAAAGCCTTGTTGAGGCTTTTGTTGATCCTTCCATGAGAATTTTGGATGATTTCTCCATGATGAGTTATAGGTGTTTCCATAAGGTTCACCCATGTAATTAACCTCTGCCATGGCAGGGTTTTCAGGATCATAAGCTTCTTCAGAAGCTGCCTCTTTAGTACTATTAGATGCATTTTGCCATCCATTCAGACTTTGAGAGATCATGTTGACCTGTTGAGTCAACACTTTGTTCTGAGCCAATATGGCATTTAGAGCATCAATTTCAAGAACTCCTTTCTTCTGAAGTATCCCATTATTCACTGAATTCCTCTCAGAAGTGTACATGAATTGGTTGTTTGCAACCATATCAATGAGTTCTTGAGCCTCTTCAAGCATTTTCTTTAGGTGAATAGATCCACCTGCAGAATGGTCCAATGACATTTTCAAAAATTCAGATAGACTATAATAGAATATATCTAATATGGTCCATTCTGAAAACATATCAGATGGACATCTTTTGGTCAGCTGCTTGTATCTTTCCCAAGCTTCATAGAGGGATTCACCATCTTTTTGTTTGAAGGTTTGAACATCCACTCTTAGCTTGCTCAGCTTTTGAGGAGGAAAGAATTTATCCAAGAAGGCTATGACCAGCTTATCCCAGGAGTCCAGGCTATCCTTAGGTTGTGAATCCAACCATATTCTAGCTCTGTCTCTTACAGCAAAAGGGAAAAGCATGAGTCTGTAGACTTCAGGATCAACTCCATTCATCTTTACAGTCTCACAGATCTGCAAGAACTCAGTTAAAAACTGGTAAGGATCTTCAGATGGAAGTCCAAAAAACTTGCAGTTCTGTTGCATTAAGGCAACTAGCTGAGGTTTCAGCTCAAAGTTATTGGCTCCAATGGCAGGAATGGAGATGCTTCTTCCATCAAACTTGGACGTTGGTTTTGTGAAGTCACCAAGCATTCTCCTTGCATTATTATTATTGGGTTCAGCTGCCATCTCCTTCTCTTGTTTGAAATTTTCTGAAAGGTTACTTCTGGATTGTTGTAATTTAGCTTCTCTTAGTTTCCTCTTCAAAGTCCTTTCAGGTTCAGGATCAATTTCAACAAGAGTGCTTTTTTCCTTGTTCCTGCTCATATGAAAGAGAAGAAAACAAGAAAAGAAGAGGAATCCTCTATGTCACAGTATAGAGATTCCTTTATGTTAGTAGAAAAAGAAGGGGGTAGAAGAAAGAAAAGTGAAGAATCCAAACACAAGGGATATATTGCGTTTGGATTTTTAGATGAAGAGAGGTGAAGAGAAGTGTTAGTAAATAAATAATTAAATAGAATAAGAAAAGAGAGGGAGAATTTTGAAAATAATTTTAAAGAAGGTGTTAGTAATTTTCGAAAATTAGAGATAAGATAAGATTAAAATTAAAATTTAAAACAAAAAAGAATTTTTGAAAAAGAGATGAGATATTTTCGAAAATTAGAGAGGGAAAAGTAGTTAGGTGGTTTTGAAAAAGATAAGAGACAAAGAAAAAGTCAAAGAGTTAGTTGAAAAAGATATTAAAATCAAATTTGAAAAGATAAGAAGATAAGAGGTTAGATAAGATATTTTGAAATCAAATTTTTGAAAAAGATAAAAATTTTTTTGAAAAAGATAAGATAAAAGATAAAAAGATTTAATTCAAAAATTTAAAATTACTTACTTCACTAACAAGAAACTACAAGATAAGATTATAGAATTTAAAGATTGAACCTTTCTTAACAAGAAAGTAACAAACTTCAAATTTTTGAACCAATCACATTAATTGTTAGCAAAGTAACAAACTTCAAATTTTTGAATCAATCACATTAATTGTTATCTAATTTTCGAAAATATGATATAAAGATAAGAAAAAGATTTTGAAAAATATTTTAAAAAAAGATTTTTGAAATTTTCGAAAAATAGAAAAAAATGAAAAAGATATAATTTTTGAAAAAGATTTTGAAAAGCTAAGATTTTTAAAATTGAAATTTTGAATTGACTTGTAAGAAACAACTAATTTTTTAAAAATTTTTGACCAAGTCAACCCAAAATTTCGAAAATTCAGAGGGAAATAAGGAAAAGATATATTTTTTTATTTTTGAATTTTTAATTATGAGAGAGAAAAACACCAACATGACCCAAAACATGAAAATTTTGGATCAAACACTTAATGCAATGCAAGAATGCTATGAATGTCAAGATGAACACATGCATGCAAGAATGCTATGAATGTCAAGATGAACACCAAGAACACTTTGAAGATCATGATGAACATCAAGAACATTATTTTGAAAAAATTTTTGATGCAAAGAAAACATGCAAGACACCAAACTTAGAAATCTTTAATGCATGGACTCTAACAAACGAAGAATGCACATGAAAAACAACAAACAACACAAAACAAGAAAACATCAAGATCAAACAAGATGACTTGTCAAGAACAACTTGAAGATCATGAGGAACACTATGAATGCATGGAATTTTCGAAAAATGCAAGTGAAAATTTTTAAAACATGCAATTGACACCAAACTTAAAAATTGACTCAATACTCAAACAAGAAACACAAAATATTTTTTATTTTTATGATTTTCTAATTTTTTTTGGATTTTTATTAATTTTTTTCGAAAATATTTTTGGAAAAAACGAAAAAGAAAAGAAAATTTTGAAAAAGATTTTTGAAAAGTTTTTTGAAAAGAAAATTACCTAATCTGAGCAACAAGATGAACCGTCAGTTGTTCAAACTCAACAATCCCCGGCAACGGCGCCAAAAACATGGTGGACGAAATTGTGATCAAAGAGTTCTAGGCACTGTTAGAGAAGCTCACAACTCCGTTCAACTTAACCAGCAAGTGTACTGGGTCATCCAAGTAATACCTTACGTGAGTAAGGGTCGATCCCACAAAGATTGTTGGTATGAAGCAAGCTATGGTCACCTTGTAAATCTCAGTTAAGTGGATTCATAGGGTCAAATGTAATTGGATTAGATAATTAAAAGATAAATAAAATAAAAAAGGATAGAAATACTTATGTAAATCAATAGTGGGAATTTCAGATAGGCGTATGGAGATGCTGTGCTCCTCTTGGGAATTTCAGATAGGCATGTGGAGGTGCTGTGCTCCTCTCGAATCTCTATTTTTTATTACATTCATCCAATCCTTCTTACTCCTTTCCATGGCAAGTTGTATGTAGGGCATCACCATCATCAATGGCTAC